>NC_056747.1:892773913-892952754 GCF_019279795.1 Protopterus annectens | reverse complement strand
AATCTGTAATGTAAATGTGCAATGTATACTATGTATTTGTATTTTTCTGGAGCTTTTCTCCCCAGGACTCCATTGAAAACAGGCTCCTTGTGGCCCAACTGGACTATCCTGGCAAACAAACTGCAAATAAATAAATAAATAAACAAATAAGTAAATAAATAAATAAATAAATAAATAAAATAAAGTAGTATTAGTCACACCACTGTTTTGTATACCTTACTTTTCAGCTTCTTTGACAATTGTCTGTCACGTTACCTATGAGACTCAGTGCTAGTTAGCTGCAGACCCTTTGATTCTAACTTTGACCTCCTCATTCAGACACCCCTTCTGCTCAACCACCCTTTTGCAGATATCTGAAGCTGTTAACCTGTTTTACTGTTTTCCCTTCAATCTCAATTTTCATCTTCTCCTGATTTCCCCCATAGGCTGTCGTTACAAGTCTCTTGTCTGTATTCAGATTTATCTTCTGTGCCTTCAATTTTGAATTCCATTCTCTTGTCATTTGCTGCAGTTCCTGTTCAGAGTCTGCTTGCACTGCTACATCATCTGCATGCCAGCAACTTTGTTGAATTGTGCCCTTCAAACTGTTTGCTAATGTAACCCATCACCAGTATGAACAGCAGTGGGTTCAGAGCTGAAATATGATGCACACCCATTCTCACTGGAAACCCTTCTTTGAGTCCAAACACTGTTTATGCTTGTGTCATTGGGTCCTTGTACATAGCCTGCATTAATTCTACCAGTGTTTCCAGGACATGGAACCATTGCAGGACTGCCCAAATCAGCTTTCTTGGGAACTTTTCATATGCTTTCTTCAAGTCTAGGAATGCCCAATTGAACTCTTTCATCATTACTAGCTACTTCTCAGCTATCTGTCACTTCAAACATTGGGTCAGTCATGCTGCATCCTAATCTGAATCCAAACTACTCATCTCCCATCTTACTTTCTATAACTAGGCATACGTCAATCATACTCTCCAGCACTTTCGTGCAGTGTGACAGGAGTTTCATACCTCTATACTGTCCACAGTTGTGAAGGTCAAGTCTTTTTTCTTGTACACTGGTACTACAGTGCTTATTCTCCAGTCAGTGGGATACACAATTCCCACCATACTGCTGTGAGTACCCTCTGGAGTCTTTTCTCTCCTGTCTCACATAGCATTGTGATTATATCTGCAATGACCTCATCTGTGCCCTCTACTTTCCCTGACTTCATTTTCCTTAATTCTGCTTCTTCTCGTAGGGTGGGCTGCTCTTCTTCTGTCATCATAGGCTGTGTCTGGGGCACTCCAGTTTCTGTGGGGTTTTCTTCATTCAAAAGCTGCTGGAAGTACGTCTTCCATATGCCTTTGACTTCCTGTGGACTGGTTAGCAGGTTGTTGCTTTCTTCTCTTATAAAGGGTGTCTGATATATTTCTTCTTTATCTTTCTGTCTTTGCCTTGCAATCTGATATAGTTTCTTTATGTCATCTGCACAGTCTCTTTCCAGAAGCTGGTACAGTGACCCTGATGTCTTGTTCTTTCCTACTGTAATTTGTCTCTTAGCCTATTTTAGCCAAACAGTATTACCTCTCAGCTTAGTCCATATTTTCTATCTCAAGCTTTTTCCTCCGCACTTTTTGTTTTATTTGATAACTTCCTGGACTTTTGCAGTCCTTCTTCAACTTTCCTCATGCACCTTGTTTCCAAACCTGTCTCTGCTGCATATCTGTTCTATAGTCTTCACACATGCTGCTTTGAGACTTTGCCATTCATCCTCAGCTCCATCTTTTTCCTTTTCTTTATGAAGTGCTAGTGTCCTGAGTATTATCTTTAACACTTGTGTTTTCACTACAGTCAACTTCCAGGTCTTCAGCCTAGTCTCTGTTGACCTTAGAATTTTTGGCCAGTGCTTATAGCTGATTGTGATCACCAGTTGTTTATGCTGTGGGATGACTTTGCAACCTCTGATTCTACATCAATGCCCTTTCCTTAATAGGAGGAATTCTTCCTAAGTTAGATGTTGGACACCTTGTATGTGATCGTATGACTGTTTTGCTGAACCATGTTTTGTCTGCTATCACGCCATTTGCCAAGCAGAAGTCTAGGATGGCCTCTCCTTTATTCCTGCTGCCTATCCATGTGAACTCAGGCAGTCCTCATAGCCTGTTTTGTCTGTCCCAGTGTTGACATTCAAATCCACCATTGTCAACACCAACCCACATTATCCTGCTTAATCTAGAAGGTCTTGCAACTGCTGCCTGAGTGTACTCTTTTCCCCTCTGTCATAATCATGTTGTAGACATAGGTTATGATTATGAATACTGCCTTGTCTTTACACTGGAGTCCAATTGCATGAGTCTATCAGTAATTCTGATGAAATCCCTCGTCATAATTTCTACACCATTTCCAGTCTGTCCTACTCTGAGCAGTAGACTCTGGTTCCTAAGAAGAATTATTTTGCTGCATTGTCTTTCCACCTTATCTCATACATACACAGAATGTCCAGCCTCCTCCTTACCATTATGTCATCCACTTCCAAGCTGTATTCTCCTAGTGAGCCTATACTGAGTACAGCAAAGCTTAGTTCATGTTTTGTAGGTTGACTGATTTTATGTCCAGCTTTTGCTCAACAGAGCTGTCCCAAGTAATTCAGGCTGGTCAACTGGCCACTCTCTGGCCAGTAACTTATTGACCCATGGCTGCTGGAATTTACTCTGGGCACACACTCAACAACAGAGGCACATAGACCCCTTTCCACCATTAGCATGGATTCCCAAGCTTAAGTCAGGTGTGAATTCAGAAATTACCTAAATATGGCTCTCCGAAGATCTTACCTCATTATATAACACTATCCAAAAATGTCTTGCTCCTAAAGCATCACTAAAATGGCATGTTTGTACACAATCCCTTCATTTTGCAAATATATGTCCGATTTAGTCCTATTGGATGTGAAATTTTATAGGGAATTTACATTCACAAATGTAACATCTATGCTTTGTAATAGCTTACCATTCTTTGTAGGCAGCTCACCCAAAAATTCCTTTTAGGAAAGCTCTCAGAATCAGATGTATTCGAAGTAGGGCTGCACTGTACGCTTGGTATTACTTGATTCTTCTCTGCAGTAAAACAGTCACCTCATCTCTATTACTGTAATTCTTACCTTCATATCCCTTTTTATTGCTTTATTTTGTAGTCATGACCCGCTGTAGTGGTGCTGCGGTAGCGTTGTCGCCTCACAGCAAGACGTTGTCACGTTCAGTTCTCAGCTAGAGCGTCTTCTGTGTGGAGGCATGCATGAATGGGCGTGCCTTTGTTGAAGGTTGTGCGTCAGGGCTGGTAACTCGGCACGTAAAAATCCACTACCAAGCATTAGCAGACCGGAGTTCCACTGTGGCGACCCCTAACCGTGGTAAGCCGAAAGACACAACATTTTGTAGTCATGAATAATGATGTATAATGATCAGTAACATCTGCTGCTGAGAACTTGCATTATATGTGCATTATCACTTTTCATTATGTGCATTTGCATTTGCTACTTAGTCTTTCCGTTGTAGGATTTGTCTGTCACACGTTGTTAAATATGTCCTGTAAACTTAGAACTTTGCAGATCTTATTTTATAAATCTAAATGTTTTGATAGAGCTTTTCTTGGTACGTCTTTGCTAAAACTAGCCTCTGCCCAGTTGAACTGCCCTAGTCAGCAGCAAACATAAATAAATGAAAAACAAGTCTACCAGGTCAAACCTCTCACATTGAATCCTACAGGACTAGAATAGATTATCACTAATAGTTTCCAGACATACTTTCCAAGCCAGAGGTAAATGGTCCATCATTTAGTGTACATTGTACGTTAACAGCTATTTTCTCAGTCAAAAAGAATAATAATATCTGGAACAGCAATTGCATATAGATTATATAACAAAACTATGTAGCCCCGTTTTACTTGCTGAAATTCCCTGGACCCCTGTCACATCTCAGGAGTATGAATTAATTCTAGGTTAAACACAAAAGTAAGGCCCAAAGAAACAAACTGCTGTAGATAAAAGCCATAAGAACTTTAATCTAGAAGCCTTTGGAAATAAAAACATTTTTAAAAACAATGAAATAAAAGTGCTTTCATTCAAAAAATGCATGACCTTGATCAGATCTTTTTTATTTTTATTTTAAATGGCTTCTGGATAAAAGTTCTTGCAGATTTTATCTATAGCAGTTTGTTTCCTTGGACCTTACATTTGTGTTTCACCTGTATTTCTTCAGTTTGTTTTTTGCTTAGTTCTAGATTATTTCAGAGTGTTTCCTGTCACATTCAGAGACTAACAAGGATGGTTAAAGGCAGCAAGGCTGTTGGATACCCACTGAGATCACCATGACCACAGATACAAGGAAAAAGCATATACAATTTTTCTAAGAATTAATTTCAAATTGCATTTGGAAATATTTCTGTACCCAGTAAAACACTTGGTTAACAGAGCCAAGGCGAACATCCTCAGAAAAATTAATCAGCACTGCTGAACAGCTTAAAGAGCTTTTGACAGGAAATTAATACTCTTGTAGGTAAACAAAAAAAAATATTCTCATGAATTTGTATTGAATTACACTGACAGTCAGTTCACAATCCCCTTCAAGAGTGGTTGAAGAGCACGTCACTTTCTTTGCATATCAGAGGGCCCCCATCAAGAAATGAAGATAAGCCTCCCAATGTTGAGAAAACCTTTGGTTTTATTCTTTCCTTCTCATTCTGCTCAGTTAATATATAGAAGTTAATCACTTGCTTAAAATCATTCCTAATATGGGACAGATGATGCAGATGGCCTATGTCCAAAATTCTTCAAGGCATGCAACGCCTTTATTGCCATATTATGTTATACACAGATGACTTTGCAGTCCAGTTGTCTCAGCATTCACTGATCCTCATCCATTAGGCTTTAATTTCAGACTTAATAGGTTTTGTCAGTCTCTTCAATCAAATGAGCATGAATGTAAACTTTGAGAAGGGCCAACTCATGTTACTTAGCACCAACAAAATGCTGACCATGTGTTCTGTATACTGGTTCATAATTACCACTAATTGCACAGCCATTGACACTGACACAGAACTCAGGTACCATGGAGTCAGGATGGACCTTCATCAGTTCTTTACAGGACATATACACAAAAACCTCAGTAGAATCGAAATGTTGCTTTGCACATGCTATAGAATAAGAAATTTCTTAACATGTGATGCCAGCTTTAGACTAGAAAAAAATTATATTTAATCCTCACTGGTGTGTACCTTTCCTTTCCTAATTACAAACTCACCAAGAAACCATAAAAAAAAAAAAAAAAAACTGCTGACTTATTGAAACAAAATAGCAGATTTATGGTGGGCTGCTCATGGATGGAACATCACTGTGTGACCCCCAAGAAAACAGGGCAGCTTTCCCTCATCCAAGAGATCACATTATTAACAACTGACATGATTTTTAAATGCATAAACCAAGGGTATTGCCCACCACTAGCAAGTACGCTTAAAATGACAACCTTCACTAAGTCCCCCTGCTCTGCCTCCACAGCTTACATAACTTTTTAATTCTCACAGCCCTGTCTTGAATGCAGCAGTAACTTCTTCTTTATAAATGGCCATAACACATGGAAATCATTGCTGGTAAGTATCAGACAGACTTCTATGATTAGTAAGTTTAGAGGTTTGCTAAAAACCCATCTGCAAAATGAAGCTAGCTTGAGATGCATGTAGACATATCATAATGATTAACTTTTTTGATGTCTCTTCCTATTGTCTGCGAATATAAACTTATAGAGAAATAGCTCCTCATTGACAGGATCCACTATACAACTTAGAAACTACTCATCTCTTCATAAATAAATGGTATACACTGCTTGAAAACCACTTCGAGCACACATACACTTCCAATTTGTATGAAAGACTATAAAGTTTGCAAACAAATGCACAAGAAAGAAAAACAAGACTTTTTTGCATGGGTGAAGGCACCCTGTACCCACACACATACTATCAGTATCATTCTCCGTACAAGATAGCTGCACCATGTGAAAAGAGAGATCAGCAACATACAATTGCAGTCTCTTCCCTCAGAAGACCAGTGTCAGAGAGCATCAAGATTACTATAACACTTCAGCAAAAACAAATCTTTTTATATGAGGCATATACTAATGCATAAGCAATTACAACATCAAACTGTAAAGCTCAAGAAATTGTGATATGAGCAATCTTGCGTCATGCAACAACATGTAAGCCTCAGTGAGGTAATAATTTATAATATGTAAATGTTCATTGCATATGCCTCTTATATCTTTTTAGATTTTCTCTGTTTACCACGGTTATGCATATGTCACTGAAATTTCAGATTTTTTCTGCTGTAACAGGTTATAAATAAATAAGTGCAAGATAACTATCAGAATACACAAATAAATTAAAACTTTCAGATTCATAAGTGCAAACCGAGTTACCTTATATGCTCCCATGTAGCTGCTCTCTTTAAGTATGCAATATGGCTGAGTCTAAAGTTTGTAAGGTCATTGTTGTTTCAGACATATGAAGGAAAGTGATCCAAGGGCTGAAAGTGGAGGCTTCTAAGTGATAAGAAACATCACTCATCAAACTTTTAATTTGGGGGCTAAGTATGGTAAATACCTGACTAGAAAAGGGATAAAAAAGTGCATGAGGAACTTAAGGAATTTGAGGAGTGGGGAAGGAGCCAGACAAGCAACATCCATGGTAACATTCTCAGAGTTGCTCCCTGGCAGTGATGTATAAAGTAATATCACTTTAATTATTGCCAGTAAGGCTGCTGTGTATGTAGGATGCCATGTGTTTCTTCTATGTCTTGACAGTTGTGGCCATTTTAGTAAAGAGTGAATACAGCCAGACCTGTCTCCTGTATGTCTGTATTTTACCAGCAAGTCTGACATATTTTGTTTATACTTTCATAGGTAATTACTAGGCTATTGATCCATGAGGATCTTCAGAAGCATAGCCATGCATTCCCAAGATTTTTTTAGCCCTTGTATATGAATAACCCAGAGCCCTTGTATTTTAGGTACAAATAACCCAGTGCCAGGCATCATTTACATGTTACCCAGCATCACATGGTGTTAAAGCAGGGTGCAGCAGTATCCTGAGATTTGACTTCTACCAAGAATTAGCTAAAGTATTCTGAGAAACAACTGTTCAACACATCCTATATTTGATGAAACTACTCACAATTATTAGCAGCAGAACATATCATAAAACTGGCATATATCTACCATTAGACCACCAGGAGACATTTGCAATGGAATATAGCAAACTAAGAAGAAACAAGCTTGAAAACTGGGAGAATGATCTGAAAAAAGACAAATTAATTTATCAACATAGTGCTAAATGGGAGAAACAACAAAACAGCATTATTTTTGGAAAATGAACAAAGTAACAAACACAGCAAACAACAACTCAGGAAGTAATCCCAAAAATGACAATCATTCAGGTGAAGAACAATTACCTTTCAAATGCAGTGGAAAGTCTTAGACTTTTCGTGGCAAACAAATTTACCTACCATTTTCTTTTAAGTTCATTTTTTAACATCATCATGGCTGGCTTCCATCTTTCCACTTCCATCAACAGCAGCAACATTGGTTATACTTAGCAATTTGCCAGAAAATTGTAAGCAATTGTTGCAGCTGAACAAAGTAGGGATTTGCAAGTTGCTACTTTTCTTTACCTTGCTGTAGATGATATTATTAAGTTATTTAATATCAGTCTTACTATAGAGCAACAATTCTGGTCTGGCTTTTATTAAAAACAAGTAAAAGCAATAATGTGTTCCCCAAAAAATGTACTATATGTGTCATTTATTTCTCACTAAAACTCAAGGGTCACAAGAGTGTGCATATGCAAATGTAACTGAGCTGAGTCACAGAGCTAAAGACTGGGAAATTTGAAGAGCTGCGTGATTAATGGCCGAGAGACAGAATTGTCTGAGACATTAAACATAATAAAGTAATAAAGTAAGAATTATTAAACAACTATCCAAGTCTGAATTTACCTGGGACAAAGCTGTGAATGTGTGCTGAGCAACAAAATTAACTATCATTCAAATGAAGCAGCCAAGGATCCGGATGTGTATTATTCAGAAATCTGTTTTAAAATGTCCGAATAACTCTGCTGACATACAATATAATATGGAAAATGTTCCAAACCATGTAACAGCAAACAGCAAATACTCTGCTTGATCACAATGATGCAGTAAAAGATACAAAGCATTCCATTCAGCAGTTACCATTTTGTTCATGGTGTGGTTAGCAACTTGATCAGAAATCATGTCCAGCGCTCTGCAGAAAATGTAGGAAATGTGGATTTTTAATCATTTCTCTCATGTGCAAAGTGAGAGAAAGTGAAAAGATCAAAGAAATTTTCTGTAAGTGACTGATGTAAATAAAAGTTATGGCTTCTTAGTCACTGATTCAACAGTTCAGGATAAGCTAGACAATTCTATGTGAAACTGAATTGATATGTGTGAAGTACATACTGTCTCTGCACATGAAACAGAAGTTCAACAGTGTTAGTGTAAAAATCACCAGACTGAATTATTAAATATAAATGGCAGAATCACACATTTTTAAAGTTTCATACTGGAAATGAATATAACACCTTAACAGTGAATGCATTAAGAGAATTTGGCTTAAATAATTCTTTTCCATGTGTCTGAAGCTTTTTACCCACTTACTCTGATTGCAAATTAAAACCACTGTATCAGAAAATGTTGTCTTGCATTTCCTCTGTTCCAAGTTGTGTTAATACAACACATGAATATGTTAGGCTTGTGAGTACACGGGAATGATTAAAAATTAATAGCATGCAGATGTAAACACAGTACGCTAGAGATCACTGAAGTGTCACTTAAAACAATCAGTCACAAACTTTCAGACACACTAACTTACATGTTTATGAAGAAGATGATTCACAGGCTCACAGAGATGATCATCTATATTGTCATGAAGCATCCAATTTGTATATTCATGTAGGAAGTGATTTTTCAGAATCATGAAGACAATGTTTTTGAAAGGGGTGAAGCACGTAATTCACACATTCAATGTGATACAGTCTGATAAACCAAACAAGCAAAATAAAGCATGCAATGATTCTGGAAATCAAATTATGAACATAAGTATTAACTCTGATATTTGTTTTTATATTTTAGTCAACATGCTGACTTGTACACTAGACTTATTGGTTTATTAAAATATTACCTAAAATGTTGAACAAGACTTTGAAATTCAAATGCTAAAACATATGGTACTGTCTGGATGGCCAGATGAAAAGGGAAAAAAGCTTCTTTGCTAACCCAAATGTATTATGCTGTCTATGATCAAATTCATGCATTACAAAGATTGTTGTTCAAATCCAACAGCGTGATTACAGCACACCACTCACATAACAAGATGATGTAAGGAATTCATGAAGCACGTTTAGTCGTTGTTAACGAAAATGTGCATTCTTAATATTTCAGTCTGGTATGTCTCATCAGGTAACACTTACTGGAAAAAAAAAACTGTCACATTTGCAATATGTTTTGTGACAGTAATGATGAAGGCACTACAATTTTTCTTGTAATGCAGCACAGGCCATGTAATAAATTAGATATATATTTCAGTTCAAGGGCATTCCAGTAGTGAATGTGATGTGTGTAATTAGCATTCAAATAAAGGAGCTAATGAAGGATCTGGGTATGTATAAAATTAAGCAGAACTTCTTCAATATGACAGATGATCTGTGTTTCCTAATTTATTCTGACTACTTTTCAGACTATTTAAAAACGTATCAAATGACATAATACATCTTCACAGTAAGTCCTTGCACTGCTGCAAGCATTTTTTTTCTTGTCACGGGATCACTGACATTCTTGCATCAGGTAGCTGTTGCAGTTTATCAGCCAAGAATTTCATTTATTTCACAAGACAGAGTTGTATCATATAACTTCTCCAAGGAATCCACAATCTAACTGGCAAGCTGAGAGAGTTATAAATGCTGTCAAAAACATAATGAGAGAGTGTGCTGCCATTTCAAGACAAGGTTATGAATTGCTCTGCATGAGTATAGAAATACATCATTACAGCCATCTGGCTCATCACCAGCTCATCTGCTGACAGGGAAGAGAAAGAAGACAAACTTGCCCACCTCATCAATGTTGCTTGAATCAGAAAAAAAAAAAACAAATAAGAAATTAAGCTTTAAAGACAAGCAAAAAAAAAAAAAAACTTAAGATAGATGAGGTATTGTATAGTCCACTGTGAAGTTCAGAGAAGTTGTTACAATAGGTGTTATAATTCAAAATCCATTTGACAAGTACTTGGAGCAGAGATAAGCTGTTTATCACTCCTGCCAATATGGTGATATCATACATAGTAGAAACTAAAGTGACAAAGTTTCAGGTATAATCAAAGACATTTGGATTGAATCACATAGTGAAAACCAAGGAAGAGCAAAGGTTCAGGCATAGTTGAAAACATCTGTATCAAACAAGACTATTTTCAAACTCAGATTTTGTAGTATAAAGACGTGCACCAGAAAGAGACAGTTCACATCATAAATTGACACAAATACCATTCAGAGAGAATGTTTCACAAATGCACATTATCCTATTCATGATATGGTGTTACTCACTAAACATTCTGAGGTTTCTGAGATTAGTGTTTTTTATTGATTAATCTGCATCTATGATTTCCTCTACTGATAGTGAATGTGAAGTGTCCAGATATGGATTATCAACTAAGGCACCAAGAAGCTGGAATTACTTTGTTAGCTGCTATGATAGCAAGGATGGCTTTTTACAGCTACTATTCATAAAATGTTTCTATTTGTAGTATTTCAGAACTATACAGTGCAATGTTAGCTATTACATAGTTAAAACTTTAACAATATATCATGTGAAGTCCCTAGAGTAATTTATAATGGAATGTCTTTCATTCTGTATCTATTTGTCTGTCTATCTATCTATCTATCTATCTATCTATATAAATGCCTGTGTGTGTGTGTGTGTGTGTGTGTGTGTGTGTGTGTGTGTGTGTGTGTGTGTGTTTATATATTTATCAATTGTTTAAAGAGAGAGAAGCAGTGTTAAAAATACCAGTTTAAGCATTAATCATAAAGCTATTGTTCACATTGGATGTCAAATAGGTTTTGTCAGCTGCTGCACATTAACAAAGGGATGGATATATTCACACCTGTCTTGAGTATTTGTGTTTTGCTACAAGTCTGAAGGTTTCGGCTACAGATGCTGAATAATTCACATTATGCAGTTCAGCAAATTGTTGCACATCTCATGCAGAATTTGGGAATTTGGCTTCAGAAGGGATCCCTTTGGAGGCGTGGTGATCTAATTCACAACTGTCTCAGTGGGTATTCAAGATCCTGGGACACAGATATATGAATTAATTGGGGACTATTTAAAATAGTCAAAGGAAAAGGCACAGCAAAGCGTGAGGAAAGTCTTGACAGATGGAGTAAACATATGAACACTAAAGATTAGTGGAAGGAAATAATTACCAATGTCCACAGTTTCCCAAAAGTCATTCTCTGAACTGGACATTTTGATGTGTGACCAATGATTTTATATTGTGGTGGAGAAGAAACATAGCACACAGATAAACATGACTGGGATGTAAACATTCAGGTTACAGAGTATACAGGAACAACAATGCAGCATGTGACCAGAAGATGTATAGCCCTCACAATACGGGAAGGAACAAAAGCATCAAAACAGACAAGTAAAAATTCTCTGACATAAAAGCCAAAACCAAAGGGCTCTATCTGACTAAGTTTGCAGATAACTGCAAGCTAGGAGCAGTCATTGAATCCTCAAATTACTCAGTCATCCAGCGGGAAGGGTTGTCCAAAATAAATAACTAGTGCCAAAATCATAGACTGAAACTAAATGCCA
The DNA here is from genome assembly GCF_019279795.1 of Protopterus annectens. Lineage (NCBI taxonomy): Eukaryota > Metazoa > Chordata > Ceratodontiformes > Protopteridae > Protopterus > Protopterus annectens. Next base: position 892,940,840 of record NC_056747.1, on the reverse strand, counting down.
AAAATGCATTATTGTATCCTTTGGGAAGTCATCTACCATAGGGAATTACTACAGTGATGATACACCCTTAACAGCTGACCCAGTTGTTCAGGATTTGGGAACTTATGTGGACAGTGACCTAACGTTTGACCAACATGCGTCCATTGTTGTAAGAAAGTCCTATTATATTGCATAGCTTATAAGCAAAGAGGTTGTGTCTAGATCTAGTGGTGTCATACTTAGCCCTCATTAGGCCAGTCATTGGATATTATGCCCACTTGGCATGTAAGTGTCCAGACACGTGCAACAACTTGAATGCCCAAAGAGATACCTTACTAAAAGGATACAAAGCCTAAACAACATGTCCTACATGGAATTATTCAAAGTCCTGTCACTATACTTGGAATCTTACAGACTTCTAAGCGGTGACCTGTGTCTGGCATAAAAGGCATCTTCCAACCCATTACTAATGAATTTACTGCACATCAGCAAGTCAAATGACACCAGAAATACTTAGTCTAAGCATCTAAACTTCTTCTGCAACTGAAACAGAACATTTATGAGGGACAGGTATATCTTGTAGAGAGTATCACTGCTCTGGAATAGACTCCTAGTCCACATAAAACAAAGCCCATCCCTGTCTATATTCAATCACGACTTGGATCTATAGATGAGAATCAGAAAATTTAGCACATGACTGCCCTCTGCATGACTAATGTACAAAGGCAACACCTAAATGCTTTATCCCATGCATGGGTACCCCCCCAAATTATCTGTGGCATGATCTCAATTATTCTTACTAGGGGCAATACGGTGGATATAAAAAGTATATCCACCCCTGTTAAAATGCCAAGTTTTTGTGATATAAAAAAAATGAGACCACAATAAATTATTTCAAAACTTTTCCCAACTTTACTGTGACCTGTAACCTGTACAATTCAATTAAAAAACAAACAACTCTGTTAGGGGAAAAAATATAAAAAAATAAAAAAATGTACAATAAGTTGGTTGCATAAGTGTGCACGCCCTTAAACTGATACTTTGTTAAATTGAATTGTACAGGTTATAAATCACATTAAAGGTGGGAAAAGATTTGAACTAATTCATTGTGGTCTCATTCTTTTATATCACATAAACCTGGCATTTTAACAGGAGTGTGTACACTTTTTATATCCACTGTATATAATTATTGACCATGGGCATAGGTAAGGCAAATATGACACCAAATGTTAATTCAAGCACCAAAACAGAAACTGACTAGGCTTAAAATGGCCCACAAGGGCAGCTAGCCTAGTAGTTACATGTGAACCTATAAATAAGAAGGAGAAGAAGTACTCTGGGTCACTCTAGACAGTGGTCATTTAGCCCATTCTTCAGGGACTTAATGTAGACCCCCCCTTCCTCATAAGGGTGAAAATGACAAAAAAATACAGGTAAGATTTTTTTAAGATGGCAGAGATAAGAGAGGTATTGTTAATGCTTTAAGTAAGTTGCCACATATTAACCATATTAGGGCAACTGAACTACAGCCACAAAAAAAAAAAAAAAAAAAGAAAAATCATTTTGATGCCATACAGGTAACTCATATGATAACCTACCAAAAATATACCACTTGTTTTTATCAGAAGATGAGCACAGGATTTTGGACTTGGAAATGTATGACCATTTGAGAAGAAATGAGCACTGAATAGTGTTGTTCAACATAAAATAAGCTAGGGTGTCCAGGCAATCAAGAACAATGGTTCTGAAAATCTTGGAAGCAGACTTTGATGAAATGGAATAATTCTTTAGCAAAGCTGTAGCAAACTGGTATGATGGTAGTGTTGAAGGTCACTGGAAAAAACATCAACTATGGCATCAAAGACACATAAAGACTCTGTCAGAAACATTATGCAAGTAAAAACATCTGTGTTTCTTAAGCAAGGTGGCATCAAATGTTACAGGATACCTGTAAACCACCGAAGCTGTTTCCCACTTGGCCAGTCACCCATTCATGCCCTGTAATGGGACAAGAGTATGGTTATGGGATAACCATCATAGCTTTTGTTTTAATTTTCCCTTGCATATGCCTGTAATTACCCAATTGGTAGATGTGTAATGGGCCTTTAAAAAAGTGTGACTCACTTCCCTAAGTGACATAAACCCTCAAAAAGCCCTTCCCTCATGGGAAAATGTCTTGGTCCCAACTGCAGTCTGCATCAGGGATTAAAGGTTGAATAGATACTATGGACACATGACTCTCCAGCCATCCCCAAGAGACAGATGGGAGTAGGCAATTGCCTCATCACTCCTCACTCCCCAGCACTGGCTCTTCCAGTACTTGGTTCATTATTTGCACCCAGAATGTCTAGGTCATAGTTAGGGCTTTATGCCTATATGTTACTGAGATAACTTAGCATTCAGGAAATATAAGGAGGCACAGAAAAACAGTGAAAAGAGTGCCAGTTAAAGCATAAGGAAGCAGGAAAGGCACTCAGAAAAGCAACATCCTAGAATGAGGAAACAATAATTCATCAATTAATTAATTAGTATTTGTTTACTGGAGTAGAGCCACACATCTCAACCTGTAAGCATAAGAAATCTGGACAAAGCCAAAATAATGGGGAGACAGACATGCAAAAATAGGGACAAGTTTTAAACATTGCTCTTACAAAACGCATAAAGTTGATAACTGCAAGAGTTTTCATTCCCATGCATTTTATGGGGTATATAAAGTCAAAATTCAAATATCTGTTATTATTTTGTGACATCAATCCTCCATGACTTGTCAGAAAACCACAGACTGTATGAGGGACAGACAAAAAATAAGGGGCAAAAATATGGACATTCTATAAAAATCTGGACAGTTGAGAAGTATGGGTAGAGCATTGGTAGTAGGCTTTGCCTAGGTTACATTCATAGTAAGAGAAAAGTACCTATTTACATATGGTTAATGTATGAAAAACATTGTACAATAAACATAAAGGTTAACATATGAAAAACATTTAGACAACAAACAAATAGTCTGGAAACAAATACAGTCCATATGTACATATTTACCATAAGGGAGTAGGGTAATAGGCTAGTTAGGGGAGATAGTTGCACAGGTTAGAGAGATGGTGGAATAAAGGGAGGTAGAGTAGTTTTGAGTAAGTTAAAGTACAGCAAATATAGTGAGAAACATTAGATATACTCAGTTGTATAACATGTGGATAAGCTGTGGTAAGGTGTGTCCATAGCTGAGAGTGTCAGAGTAAGTTGAAAGAGTGTGAGAGGATCTAAATAGGGACCTTCACTACTGGGGTGTTGTTATGTGACATATCTTTAGATGTACAGTTACATTCAGACTGTTTCTATAGGCAGTGCATTAATTGAGGTCAAAGCTATGAGTAGCCAGTAAGTTCAACTAAATTCTAGGAAAGTGACTGACATAGTTGGGGGCCAAAAGAGAGAAGCTGTGAGTAGTAGAATGCAGTCAACAGAAGGAGTTTGTACAGATGAGATACCTGTGACTTGGCTCCTGAGGCTGTTCCAACAACAGGTTAGAGTTACTGCAGATAGTTTTGAAGTGGGGGGGGGGGATCTTGTAGTATTTTGAAAAGGAGGGATCGAAGAAGAAGACTGATTCTGTCTTGAACAGGAAGTCACTTAGCTTTAAAGTTAGGCAGTGATGTTCAGTCTTTGGGGAGTTTAATATGAAATTGCAAATTTTATTGGATAGGGTGTAAAGGGTTTTGTTTTTGATAGAAACAGAGGCAAACATGGGAAGTCTATACTCAGTTTGTGCTAGAAGGATACCCTTGCCTATAGTTATTTTGACAGGAAAGGATAGGAACTGAGAGAATTTACTGACCCATACAAAGAGGTAGTTAAACTTGGCTCACAACATTTAATGTGCTCTTGGAAGTTACGTCATTGATCTAATCAAATACCCAACTATCTGAGGGTTGTGGTGAATTTGATGGGATTGCTATCACAGTCTGTGATATCAAGTGGTCATAAGAATCTGGCCAATCTTCTTTAGGCACCAAGCAGCAGGGATTTTGAGTTTTTTTTTAGGGTTAAATAAGAGTTTTTCTTTTTTGGGAGTGAAGCCTGTGGTACAGCTGAAATAGGCCTTTTTGGAGTTGTATTTCAATGGAATTTAGAGAGAAATAATAGGCAATTCATTTGAGAAGGGTGATAAAACATTAAAAAATATATATACACACACACACACACACACACACACACATATATATATATATATATATATATATATATATATATATATATATATATATATATCAGACGTTAAGGAAAACAAAAACAGGGACGGTAAAACTAAATAAAATGGATACTAGGGCCAAAAAAAAAGATGATGAGCAAGATGTGTAACTAAATAAACACTTCTGCTTTATTCACAAAGGAAACTAAATGTAATTTGCCCTATTCATCCAAAAAAATAGCCTAAATAAAAGATTTGATCATATTCCTTTCAGAGAATAAAGGCTCCAATAAAAGAGGTCCACAAGCTGAGGGTTCATGGGACTGATGAACGTAGTGCCCCATGGAGTAGGGCTGGTATGCAGAAAAAATGGATTTCAAAGCCCAGAGCAAATCAGGAACACTGCTATATAAGGGGGTAAGTCCCTGTACATGGTCCTACCCCTCTGTGTTAGTCACAGAATGCCATGCATGGAGTAAATATGCAATTAGACTAATTATAGAATACAATGCGCCCTTTGGTATATACCTCGCCAGGCACTTCCAACAATTGGAGAGACCTCACAGGCACCTCACAAAGAAAATTCAAGGTGTCCAATACCTGTCCTATGCTGATAGACTAAAATACCTGTTGCTATACTCTGCGTCCTACAGACTACTCAGGTGTGACCTCTGCCTAGCTTGTAAGGCAACTGCAGACATTGCCCTGATGGAAATGCTACACATTAGCAAGCCAAATGGTACTCGCTGCACTCATTCTAGTGACCTCAACATGCGAAGCGATATTAACAGGACATGCTGGAGCGACATCTCCCAAAGTTCATCTCCCAAAGGTTCCCCCAACTCTGGCATAAGCTTCCAATCCTAGTGAAACACAGCCCTTCACTGACACTCTTCAAGTGTAATTTGGAAAATTGGATAGGGAATCACAAATTCACCCCTGGGGTCTTACCTGTATCCTTTCTGGATAGGGGCAGCAGGTGTTGAGTCAGGGCTACTAATAGCACCATTAAAAGAGGGAAATAACTTGGCTAGTCTTGTAAGGGCCACATGGCCATTAGCCTAGTACCCTCCTATGATCCTATGACCCTATGAAATTCCATTCCCCCCGACAGTTGTCCATGGTATACGAAGAAGGAGACAAACTTGTATAGACTGGTCTCATCCTCATAAGTTTTAGTACCAGAACCATGAGCAACAACATCAATGAAAACTGTTTAAAACCTTACAAAAAAGCATTTCTGTTTGATAGCAACTGTTCCCTCTCTCACCATTATCTGTGGTGTAGGCAAACCTGCTACAACAACCACACTTTACTCAGCCCTAACTACAATGACATGGTCAGCTTCCCACTAGTGGGAGCTCTAACAGTACTGTACCATATCATTTGCATAATAAAGAAATAACTTCTGCTCTAAAAGCTTAGGAAGAGAACCTTAAATATTTAAAAGTTGCTCATTTACAGGCCTGTGGCATACATGGTGTGCCACCGTAAATACTGCTTTGCTGATGAATTGAAAAAAAAACACATAACACTCGGTATTCTCCATTCTTTTTTCTTAACCACAGTCTTAAGATGGTACATTCCTTTGGCAGATCATGCTCTAAATCCACTTCAGTTCAAAGCAGACACACCCACAAAATATCTCAAACTGTTCCTGGTAATACAAATCACTGAGCTGTTTAAGTTGTTTTGGTTCTTTATCTAAGGTGAAAAGTTACCTTGTGTATGTAACCCAGAAGTGGTAGCTTGTGTGACTAACACTTGCAATATTTCAGTTTGCAACTCATAAAACACTGGCCAGTGTCTCATTTTCCAAGATCTAAAAGCATACTGCCAGCAGTGTCCTGTAGATAGTCAAAAACATTAAATACTGAAGGATACCGCTAGAACTTAACCTTACCTTCACAGCACAACTTGGAATAATCTGAACAAAAATGAAATATCAACTTATTACATGATGGAAGATACCTAGCTCACATGCCAAAGCATTAACAACGATCTGCAAGGGAACTATACATCTGAAAATCAAAATGGCTTTCTTTTGCTCACGGTAGGTTTAGTCACCACCCTCTACTCCCTTCAAGCTCTCTTGACCAGTACCTTGCAATTTTATGATCAAAGATTATTCAGAAAGGCAGTGTGACATTTTCCAGTACCACAATCTGTGCTTATGAATTTTAATGTTAACAGGGCAGTGTACTTAACAAAGTGCTTATAGCACATGAATTTAAGTAAGTACAATGCTTATGAATACATCAATAAGGATTTGATAGGCAATAGGGTCTAATGAGATTTGTCCTAGAATTGTCCCAAAAACGAAGGAAGCAATCTGGTAATATGAATAATTTAATAAAGCATGACAGTTGTTTTTGTTGTCTTTCAGCTTTTCCCAGTTAGGGGTCGCCACAGCAGAACTCCAGTAGGTTTTCACGAACAGGTTAATGAGCAAATTAGAAAGACTAAGTCAATTCTAGGTGGCATTGTGGATAAAGCATCAGTTAAAAAACTAAACATAGAGTTTCAAAATGAATGTTTCGGACTCAAATTAAGTGCTAGTAACAGCTGGAGTACCATATGGACTGGTACTAGGAGCAGCACTCAGATAAAGCACTAGTAACCTGTGGAGTACCATATGGGCTGGTCGTAAGAGGAGTGCCTTTCTATATCTTTATAAATAACATTGTAGAAAGTCCAGAAGTACACATTTGTATTTGTATTTGAGGCACAAAGCTGCACAACAGAATTTTACACAAAATAGCTAAAGAGGATGAAAACAGATTTGGAAGGTTTGGAAGAATGGCCTAAGATAGCATATTTCAAATGATGAAGCCAGCCACCTTGAAAAGATCCCAGTTTGTTTCAGAGGATGTCCAAGTAAGTATGAAAATAGGTAACTGTTTATTATGTCAAGTTGATTTAAATTCAGCTATGATACATCTAGCCAGTTTCAATAAAGAGGTAATCCTTTATTGACTTACCAAAAGGTTTTGTGACTTCAGAGTTGGTTATACTGGTTTAGGGCATACAAAGCACTTCTGTCCTTTGTGGAGGCAAAATGTCTCTACATAAAAATCTTGACTGGAAGCATGTCCGGATCATATTTTGATTTAACACAACTTGGCAACATGAGCCAAAACCATAAAAATATTAACTTTCAGATATTGTTTCGAGGCTAAACAACTTTTAGTGAAAATCATATCTAATTGCAAATAGGTTACTCTAAATTGGCCCTAGGTATGCCTGTGTGTGCCTTCCATGGAAGGTTGGGCACCAGGCTGACAACTCAACACCGTAAAACTCTACTGCCAATCATGTGCGGACAGGTGATCCACTGTGGCGACCCCTAACCGGGAAAAGCCGAAAGCAGAAGAAGAAGTGATAGACTGATATAACAAGATACATTTCAGTTCCTTCATGTATAACATTAAAAATGTGCTTTCCTTCTGAGTTACAGTTCATCAGACAATTTTTTTCTGTTTGTAGTGGTTGTCTGAACTCATTTTTCCTATCCAGGGAGGATCAGGATTTTTTCAAAGGCTAAAAAGAGACATATTTTATTAGCATTTGTTTACCAGGAAAGTCTGACTGGGCCATGACAGGCCCCTTTATAGCAGAGGCCCAGGTAGAAAAGCTCCACAGTTAACTAATCTTACAAGATATAATAAAATACAATACAATATAATACAAAACAATACAGTACAAAACAGCAAATGTTAATCCTCACATACAGCATACAAAAGTTAATGTATAAAAAAAAAATAGACAAGACATAGATCCTAGAAATCATTATATTCTACAAAATTACATTTCAGTTTTACTATGTATAAATAATAATGCTGAGAACTTCTATTAGCTTAATAGATGGGTACAATAGAATGTGAAGAACATTACAATTAGAAGATTATTTGTAAGAATTTCTACGTGTTGTTAAGCTATTGTGTATTCCGATGAAAGCACAGAACCTTACATTATGGAAGAAGACCACAAGAACAGTACAGCTAGGGGATGGATAGGAATATAGCAATGTTTAACCAGAAGTGTAGCAGGAGCAGAGTTTGAAAACCAAGAAGTGGGTTATAATGTTTGTTTTGAAGTATTTTGGCTTCATGATTTATCTTAGATCTTGTGGGAGAGTATTCCAACATCTGTATACATATGAAGAATACATTGATTCACCATGTTGATTGTTTTGTTTATGAACATGGGCAAGTCATGTGTCCTTAGACCTGAGATATCTAAATGGGGAATACCATGAGTAACATAGCATTACTGCATTCAGTGCTAGACATTTATTTGGGTGATGAAATATACTTTTGGGCTAGTTTAAGTTGATTGAATTTTTGATATTTGGGGAATTCCAAACAGTTTAGTTGGTTAAGTGCTAAGTAATGGTGGGTTTTACTTGGAAGGTGATCTGCAAATGTTGCTGTTTTATTATAACATTGTTACAGTTTTGTTAAAAGGGAGGAGTTGATATTTGTGAATGGGAGGTATAGGAAAGAGTTGGCAATAGATATGAGGGCAGCGGTATTTCTACATTGGAAGATGAGGTAGGGAGATATGTTGTAGAGGAGACAATGTTTTATATGAATAGGTCACATTTTAAAATATCTATTCTGACCCAAAGTAATTTATTATGTCTGATAATATCATGCCTAGTGTTTTGTACAGATGATATCATGATGATGTGAGGTAGTGCAAGCTATGCCGGGAAGTAGGACAGTGGATGTGTGACATATGCCAGCATAGCTAGCTGGTGTATTGCAAAGAATTATGTGTCACTTGAATATCAAACAGATTTGTACAGATGTTTGTTTAAAAAATTTATTTGTAAAGTTGCTTGTGCTAAAATATATCAACAGTGGGTCCTGCTGGACAGATAAGAAAGATACATGTATGTCAGACTGTATTTTTGTTATTGAAGAAATGTATATGTTTGAAGGGAAGGGGTTAAGCTCAGTCCAGCTAACCTTTAAAAAATCCTGAAATTAAATGACTTGGTTTAAGCCATAAAGATTTTATCTCACAGGTCTGAATACAGACAGAGATGCAATATCTGTGATAAGCCTGGGCTGGGATCCTGATTTATAATCCCTAGTAGTGAACTACTTGCTACCCTGGGGTACCAGAGAATAGCTTGTTTGAGAGGTGTGAGGTGTGCACTGTTTTTGGACCTAACAAAGACACTCATCCACTTTCATCTTGCCTTGCTTTAGTAAGTAACTAAGGAATAGTACTTCTTCATACAGTTAAACAAATATAGTGAGATTAGCTAAATATTGTTTTTTTCTGTATCTGTGTGATTCTTTCCATTGGTGTTGTTTCTTTATATTTCCTGTGATTGAAACTGTGATGTTTATTGTAATTAGATATTCAGTATTTTTATTATATCTTTTTATTATTTATTACTAAATATATGCATATCTTTCATTGTGGCTGGTCTTTTAGAAAATATTTAACCTTTTAAAGTACTTGCATTTATTTAGAGGCACTGTAGCTCCATATTCTGGAAAGTCTTGCTGCTTGGCTAAACACTACCATTTGTATAAGTATTAATTTTACTAAGTGTAATTGGGTACCCTGGTAAGAGCCTTAAAGTACCTGGCTTCGGGTGTTCTGGTGGAAGTAAATCTACCTTATAGTCTGGGTGGAGGTAGCAGAGTAGCAAAGTTGTTTCAGCCTTTCCCAGGTGTGTGTAAAAATCAAATCTCAAAGAGAGTGTGTGTGACAGCTACTTTGAACAGGGAGACTGAGTGCACTGATTTTACAGAGAGGGTGGTGGAAAACTTGGCTTGGAACGTCTGGCTAAGGACTCAGCTCTATAGTGGTCAGTGGGAGTCTTATATGGGACCTGGAGAGAAAGCCCAGGCCCAGGATTGGAGTGTGCATTCCCTGTGTGCTCTTAAGGAAAATTATACTTGGTGCAGAGGACTGCATCTCAAAATACTGTGTTTGTCTATTTTTCTCACTGTGAATGTTCCCCACTAGTGTCAGTGATGAGGACTGAGGCTCCTTGATCATTGGCCCAGAGGAGGGATGTTACAGATATAATAAAGGTATTTTTGTGATTAAAGTATTGTTTTAGGATGAAGACAAGACTTTATTTTGTTTGGGTTCAACAGAAGATTAGATCAGTTAAAAATGATTTGATGGAGGAGTAGGATTGTTGTGAAATAGTTTGCAGAGACAGAATGCTTGGAGCTCAGCATATTAAAAGGGATTTGTTTGCATACTGAACCAGGGAGCCTTGCCTCACTGCAGTATGGAGGTTGTTTATAAAAATACTGAAGAGGGCTGAGCTAGGATTGAGCCCTTACCTACTGTAACAAAGTATGAAAATGACAGATTTAAGATGTAACAGCTTAAGTTCAGAATGGCAAATGCAAAGCAATATAAGTAGCAAAAACCCAAAACATACTACATGGATTGTTGGGGAAGCAGCAAAAACAAGTGTGGAAAAGGACATGGTATAGTCACATCAGAAGGCTTAAAGGTAGGAAAACAATTGTCATCCTTGGGTTAAATACTTAGACCATAACCAAAAAAAAAAAAACTTTGATGACTGCCAAGATGATGGAGTGATGTAATTGTCTCTTGCCCTGAAGTGGAAGATGAATGGGCTGATTAATCTCAGTCTTTGATGGTTGACAGTTAACAAGGTTTAAAAGTATACAAGTAAAAGAAAAAAAGAAAAAATACAGGTAAACAATTTGAGGCAGCAACAAGGAAGAATAGTGTAATAGTGTGATACACAAGCAAGAAGTATTCACAGCAGAAAGTAAGATACTGTTTACTACCTCTATGCAAGAAGTCAATAAGACACTGCTAGAGTATTGTGTGTAAGTCTATGGACATCGTCATTGACAGGGAGCAGATAGTTTAGAATTTAATAATAAAGATGGTGCACAATCTATACCAAAAGCCATACATAAAGAGCTATTCAGATAGCATAGCATATGTAGTATATGTTACTCTAGTCTTTGTCAAGTGCTAACTGGACAAGATTTCCATTCAATGATATAAATTTACTTATGCTGAGCTAACTGATCAATGTTTCCTATTGAAAGTTACTGCTGTTTTGATTTCTGTTTGTGCAGTGTTAGTGATTGTGTGTGTGTGTGTGTGTGTGTGTGTGTGTGTGTGTGTGTGTGTGTGTGTGTGTGTGTGTGTGTGTGTGTGTGTGTGTGTGCATGCGTGTGTGTGTGTGTGTGCATGCGTGTGTGTGTGTGCATGTGTGTGTCTGTGTCTAAGATATTGTTGTGGATAGTGTATCAGGTATGAGGGTGTATGGTGAAAGCAGGGGAGTTTGCCTTCAAACAAAAAGCAAAAAATACTTTTTATGACCATTTTTTTCATCCAATTCAGCCTTTATTTAGTTGAGAGTTGGAGAACTGTAAGGGAAGATCTGCAGGAGTCCTTGTGTAAACTGCCTTTGAAAAGGAGATGAGAGAGAACAAGACTCACACAGTTTAAAGTTAAAAGGAGGTGGCTCTGGACAGACACAAGGAAATATTATTTCAGAGAAAATGTTATGTACAATGGAACATCTTTCAAGATTAGGTAGCTGGGCCAAGAAATGCTATACAAGAAAGCATGAGACAGACAAAAACATAAGGCAGTTGTCATGAGGAATACTTAGTAAATAAGTAAACAATAAATGCACAAATAAAAAGCCGTTGCAGACATAAGATCAGCAGCTTTCTACTATGTAATGAAATTGGAAGACTAAGAGGACCAAGTGGTCTCTATCTGCTATCACAGGCAACTAACTTTAACCAACTTATCTAGCCTAGTAAGAGGGACATCAGTGTGTCTCACAATGGAGTCTCCTATGATCTGAATATTGAGTTGTGGAGAGTTTCACCTTATGGGCTTGGTAGTTGAGACAATGAGATGTGGCTTTATGTGTTGTGATGGGACTTGTTTTGTTTGTGTGCATGTGGAATTTCTGAGGACTGCACCTGAGAGGCTTTTGAGGTTTGGGTATGTGAGCACCTCCACATACATGGGTCTATGTGTCTGTTCCTTTGTGGGTACAGTGATTGGTGTGTGCGTGTGTGTTGCTGATAACCTCTTTTCCTCTTTTGTCCCTCACAAAACCTCTTCCAGTATCCTTCCTATTCATCTTCTTCGAAAAATAATTTGTTTCCTTCTTCAAGCTAATGCTATTGTCAAGTTGTTCAAGCCAGGTATTTGTGTAAGGATATGAGACCACCAGTCTTATAAAAAGAATACAGTTTATTATATGCAAACAAAATAATTAAATTCAAGTTCTCCCAAGCAAAAGCAAAGTCTTATGGTTTAACAAAAAAGCACATCAAGTGCCTTTACCTCATTCTTCCACTACCGAGAAACACCCTGGCATTCATAAACATGCCTAGTGTGATTATGGTGTGCCTACTGCAGGCACAGCTCATAGCAAGATGCAGTTCCTTGTCAAGTAACTAGATGGAAATTCACAGCTCAGTTTGCTGATAATTTGTAGACCCACTCATGCTCTGCACCGGACCTGCTGTGAAGGTAGAGATCCCACAGTCAAACATGACTAGGAAAATAGACAAGCATAGAAAATGCATGCACCACAGAGAATTCATATGTGCTAATACACAACAAGCTGGGTAAACAAGCATGCCACTATAACAGGGCCACTGCAATGTTTAAATCTATTTTTTGACCATAAAAAGATGTGGAAATGGGGTATAGGAGTAGGATAAAGAAACATCCAGCAGAAGGCAATACTCAAGAGAGGCAAAAAAATGTAAAAACACAACAAGTTGGGAGGAGGAGAGAGGGTAAACTTTTTCTTGTGGGACAGGTGCCCTTGTTTTTAAGACAGGAAGCTAGGGAAGTATATAAAGGAAGGTAATGTATGGTAAGAGGGTGAGGGTGAAAAGCAGGGGAAAATATACAAACGTCATAGACAAAGACTTTCAGAAGAGGTGCTTTCACATAGGGTGAGGAAAATAGTGCACTGAGAGACACACAAACAAAGGGAGGACACTGGTGGTGAGCAGGACTGGACAACAAATATGGGAGGGCACTGACACATGAGGGAGGGGAACATTGGGGGGTAGTGTATTGCACTGCCTGTATGATACCTGGGGGGAGGTTAGACAGCATCTGGGGGGGGGGGTTAGACAGCATCTGGACCACTCTCTCCATTGGGCCTCATCTGAGGTGGTGATGGCAGAGACAGGCAGTGATGTGACTGATAGCCACAACAGGACCCTTTCTAGGTGCCTAATACGGGCTTCCAGCCACCAGTCTATCAAATTCACCACCACTTTGATCAACTCTTTGAAATGTGACATATTCCTTTAACTCTGGCAATGCCAGCAGAGGGAAGGTTGACACTGTTTGCTGGTGAAGCACCCACCAGGGGCAGGAGAGGTGGGCTGCTGGCTGCCCTCTGCTGCATCCATGGTGAAGGCAGGCCAAGATACAAGAGGGACACTGGGCCTGCTGGGGAGACTGAAGACTGTGGCTGCATCTGTGACACTGTCATGGCAGCTGCTGTACAGAATGAAAACAGAAATGAAGGGAAATAAAATACCAAACAGAAAATAATTCTTAAATTCTTAAAGAAAGGATAGCTACAAAGGAAAGGAGAGGAGGAAAAAAAAATTGCATTACATACACATATGTAATACATGAAACACACTACATCAGTACAGCCATATTTCTGTGCAGTCTCATCACCTTCCTGGATATACACTGTTTATATGCTGGGATGTATTACTTTACGAAAAGGTGGAACACAGTTAGCAGTCCTGGCATGTACAGATGTGGGTGTGTAATATATGTGAAAGAATACCAACATGCCTATAGACTGTGGTTATAAAATAGTGAGCCTGTGTACTTCTGCAATATTGTACCTTTGTTGTTGTCTATGTATAGTTGGTATACAGCAAACAAATTGCAAATGTCAAGCTTACAGTAAAGGTGTATAATTCTATACTGATATTCAGAATACCACCAAATGTGCAATACATAAACCCTTTACACCCTACCTGTACAGGGAAACACACACATGATTGCTTCAAACAGATAAAAAATGCAGTAATAAAAACTCTTAAGACAATTAGAATTACAAAAAGAAATGAAATAATATGCATGACTGTGCCTAGGAAGTCTCGCCATTCCCTACCAATACAAAAGACTATTCTCCAATATAGCTGCCTGAGCTGGAAAAAGATCAATAATCATTAAGATATTTACCTACAACACGTACATTTATTAAACAGAAAACCACTGTATGTGCAGAGTAATCAAATAATTACAGTAAGTCTTGGATATCCCTACTCTGGCCTCTTCTTTCCACCAGCTAGAACGTGCAGGGTGGCGGCTTCTACAGACACTATAGTGGTACCTTCACTGCTCACCAGAGTGGAATATGTTAGTGGCATCAGACACCTTTCTGTCAATACTGTGCAAGGCATTCAGTTTATACTGGGGACCTTCATATAAGTCCCAAGACAGGAGCTCCTGCTGGTCTGCATGTAGCAGCTAAACAAAGATCTTGCATTCCTTGTTGCACTATGGGGGAGGCCTGCCACACTCAGTGCCCACAGAAGTCATGGCCTTTCACCAAGTCTCCTTCTAGATAACTATAGCAGGCCACTTGTACTCAAGCCCATTGACTTGTCATGCAGTATACAGCATTTTAGTAGTGCAAACTCACATGGCGTGACCATAATATAGCATGGAATACATTGGCATGGCAGTGTGGTGTGATGATGTGAAAGATGGCAAGAAATGTATGTAACAGACACATGTTGCCTAACAATGGGAGCAATTATGCCCTTTAATGCCTCCATCAGCCATAAACGTAACATACATTTCAAGACATTCCTGTCAGGGGCCTTGATCCACCCACACATGCTCACTGACCTTCCAAGGTACTCATGTGATTGCACTACACTGAGAGAGCTTCTTAACATGACCTGGCTCATAGCCACAAGAATTAGAAGCAGCTATTCAGTAATATTGATCTGACAGTTCTCAATTAAAATACCTGTCGTTTGTAAAACCTCTGATTTTTGTGATATAATTCACAGGTGTCACCATGAAATCATCCAGCTACAGCAAATTACAATGTGGCAATTTCCCAGGCTGCTGTCACTGGTGCAGAAAATTTATTTGCATATGCCTGAACTTCTTTATCAGGTAAATGTGAACATCAGACATTTTATGTACTTGCTGAATCCAGCTAAAATATTTATGTAAAGTTACACAGGCTTATTGAAGTGTTTGCTAATGTTACAGGTGCATTCAGGTAGAGTACTGAAGGTATTTAAAGCAACCAGCGTTTAATTTGTGGCAAATGGATGCAAGTGCATGAGCACTTTAACAATAAGTCCCACTGCTGACTGTGGTGACACACAATATTGTGAGTACCAGCGGTGAGTACAGCCTGTTGCATACACAGGTGTGTTAATACTGCAGCTACCCCTTACACTGTTCCTTGATTCACTTCCCATAACTCCAGGAGTTTACAGTGGTCATTATCTCTGAAGCTAGCACCTGTAGTCATTGTATATACATATGTTTGAAATGCTCCTCCTCCTCCATTTTGCTTGCCCTCATTTGCATCCCGGAATCTCTCATTTTAACAATGTTGCTCATTACCATGTCATTATGCAGCCATTAGCATATTATGCATTTTGTGGGGGTTTCATGGACTTCCCTGCTTGGACTCTGTGTATCTCTAAATCACCCACACCCTGCATGTTGCCACTCATCTCACAAATTTGCCTACTATGATATGGAAAATGTTTATGAATCCCAAAAATGGTCTTTGCTGGTAGTTTTCTCTGGATTTCCATGACAGAAACAATTTCCGTTGTTTCTTCTTCCAATACCTCTCTAATTGTTGTTGCAAGAAATCTGTAGCCATAATTCATTTGGAGACACTAGGTAATGACAAAGGCAATAAATAAATATTATTATTGTCTTTTAAACTTAGAAAGTTGCCAGAAATAGAATGACAGGTGTTGTGTTAGCATGTGTATTTTCTGAAGAATGCGAAGTCTGAAACTCAAATATTTGTCATTATCTTATAACATCAGTCCTCAGTGATTTGCTAGAAAACCACAAAGTTTATGAGGAATAGACCACAAATTGTGACATTATATGAAAATCTGGACAGCTGAGAGGTATGAGTGACAGTAGCAGCAGATACAGTTTAAGAAAAGAAAATATTTTTTTTAATTTTGACCTGAACAGCTATATGTATAATGTTTAAGTAGATATACTATTTTTGTTGCTGTTGTTGTTGTTTAGGTGATTAATGAAATTTAATGGACTTTAGGCCACAAGTATGTTTTGCCATCTCTTAGGTTGTTATTAGGGGTGCAGTGTTTCTTAACTTACAATGTGCCTCCATAACCTTCCTTATGTTACTACATATGCATATGTTCCATGAGGAACCACTTTTTCTTTATTTGCACTAGCCAATATTTGTTCGTGGTAAAAATAAATGAAGAACTGCTCAGAGTAATCAACCCTATTGTTGATTGTGTTCATTTGTAGTTCATTTCTTCATTTGTTAATTATACTGCTAGATAACTGGATAAATCAATTTGAACTTATTCTCCTTACTTTTTTCAGTAATGCAAAAAATGTCACTGAATGTTTTAAACTATCTTAACTTATAGACATAGACTGCATCAGAAGTATCAATTTGATAGGATTTAAGGTTGTTTTTTCTTGTCTTTGATTAAGCAATTGTGTGCCTCTAAAATGAATGCATATTTGTTTTCCTTTTCTCTTATTTTATGGGGCTTTTCTCTCTATGCCTCCTGAGTAAATTGACAACGCCCAGTAAAAGCTAACCTGAATGTCAAAGCATAATGCATAGAATATACAGTGTCAAGAGTGCATGCATTCCTCTAGTAGTTTTATATCATTTGCCTTTCTTGTCATGCTATGCATAAGCCTTTGTTCCATCAGCACTGTTTTTTCATGTCTCTGATATTGATAGTTTTGGGCATGACTGATATTTGTAAGATACTTGATGGAATGCTTTCATTTAGCTGTAACTGCTGCACACTGTTTGTGGAAGTGGTACATGTAGGTGTAACTGCTGCACACTGTTTGTGGAAGTGGTACATTTAGATGTAACTGCTGCACACTGTTTGTGGAAGTGGTACATGTAGGTGTAACTGCTGCACACTGTTTGTGGAAGTGGTACATTTAGATGTAACTGCTGCACACTGTTTGTGGAAGTGGTACATGTAGGTGTAACTGCCGCACACTCTTTGTGGATGTGGAACATCTACTATATCACATACAGATACAGATAGTTAGGCTGTTACTTTGTAGTTGCACAATGGTGTCCTGCTTCATACTTCATCACAGTATCCTGCATTTCTTTTTGGTGTTATTTCACAATGAGGCACAACTCGACTTTTAGATCCTATAGTAGATCCACCACCACCGTGTCCATTTCTTTTTTGGTTTTGTTAATCCTGTTGCCTATACTGCTTTTTGACTTTTTTTTCTTTAGAAAAGCTAATTGTTCAGTGCAGCAAAACCTGTTACATGGCCATCAGACCTCATGGCTATAATTGCTAGGTGGGGTTTGGGCATACCTCACAACTGTCCCTGATTTTGTCTCAACATTTATTTTTATCTCTCTAAATCCCTAGTAAAACATAACTTTGGGAGAAGAGGTGGTGGATTACACTTAATAAATAAGACAATAATTAGAGATATAGACTTATTTTGCTTCAAAAATGTATGCTATTTCATATTCTCTTATTTTGTCAACTCCTCATGTTAATAGTACTAATATTTTAAAAAGAGTTCATAATTATGTTTGTTTTTGTTCCTGATTCTGGAGGTAAGGTGTTGAAAGCTGTGCGACTGGGGATGGCTGGTTTAAAGTAACTTAATGTTCTTGTCGTTTGCTGAGTTTAAGTTGTTACTACTCTCTGGCTTTGCAGGACTAATGTGCATTTGTGAAAAGTGATATGGGCTACTTAACTGACACTTGATATGCACAGAGTTGGTATAATTGATGGGGCTGTCTGTGAGGGAAAATGATTAGCTGCATACTGTTTGCTTATTATTCTGGCTTTGTAGGACTAGTCTGATTTATGTGAAGTGACTTAAAATATTTTAATGTGTGTAAACTGTTTGTTTGAAACAAAAGTGAAATGCATCCCAATTGCAAGATGGTTATCCTCTTTTATCATAATCTGATATCTGGATTGGTTCATACGTTCATAGGTATATACTAGACTAAAGACCACCAAGGCCTTTATAAGCCTAGCCATGCAATCCAACCCGATTGTGTACCTATGTATCCTGGGCATTTATTAGGAGGGGGAATGTTAATTAGGAAGTTTCTAGAGGTTATTGGGGGGTTATGTTAGTTTGGGCATAACTGACTGCCTCTGTCTATCAGAGACATGGGGGAAAGACCTGGGGTGAATTTCTGATTTCCCATCCATTGGTCAAGGTTACACTTAAATAAGGTTAGGGATGGACTATGCTTCACATGAATGGGGAGCCTGTTCCAGAGCATGGTGATCTTCTTAGATACATATCTGTCTCACCAACATGTCTTATTTCTGTCACAAGCAAAATTCAAATCCTTGGATCTAGTGGTTCTGATGCTGTTCATTTTGTGGATGTGTAAAAGATTAATCACAGCTGGATCCGAGGATGCCTTGTATGCCAGGAATAGATTGCCTCTCGGTAATCTGTGAGAAATGCACATAGATGTGGCTATAACAACTTATTGGGGGTTGTCTGGATGAAAGTAACTGAACCTTTTGTCACTTGCTCAGTTTACAATTATTTCTCACAGGGATAAAATGCATCACAGAATGCCCAGCATCTGGGACAGACAGTGGCCATCTCACACGAAGGCTGTTTAAATGGATTTTGATACAGGCTTAGTAGTGGCCTCTGCCCTGCATTTTACCTAGTCTAAAATTAGAGGCATACAGAGAAGGTCATTGTAGCTTGTGTGGGAAGCTGGGATGTTATCATTATTTCTCTAACTTTCCTCCCAAACCTCAGAAGTCACAATCTTGTGTTGGGCACGGGATGGTGTAGTGATTATTTCTTTAACTTTCGTCAGAAACTTCAAAGGAGTACAAAGGGGAGGGGTCACTAAGCTTGAACAGGAACAGTGTACAGTCTAAATGCAACTTGGAAACATTACTGTAATTATTTTTATTTCATTTTTTTCATTTCCCTGCAGTTAAACAGCTGCATATACAAGCGGCTATCTTTTGGGGCAGGTAAAAAAGCATTCTGTTTTCATATGTCTGACATCAAATATATTCTATTTGCTTTTTTTTTGCCCCGGTGTCCACCTCAAAACATCTAAATCCCTATGGCTTCTGTGGGTCTATATCAGTTCAGCACACGTCATTTTATTGGAAACGCTGTTCATCAAATTCTGCTCGTGTGGGGGGTTGTGCCCCCAACACCCCATGCTAATTATATATACCAACTGTGAGATCATACTACAGTGAAGAAAAGGCAAATTTCCTGATCCTCACTGTACCGAGATTTTAATGTGAACAGTTTGACGAACAGCATGTTTGATGTATGTACACTGAAAATGCCGTCGCCGAATTGATTTTTCACCGAACTGCTATAGACCTGGCTTCTGTGCCTATTGCTCCCTAGGGACTACCAGCTTAATTTAGTTATTACAATTTCACCTTAATCAGTTTGGGTTTGTTGAAAGAACTCAGGGTTATTACAGTGTAGTCTTGGTCAGTCAAAATGTGCTGAAAGGATTCAGGGGAAACCAGCTCTGAAGAACAAGACTGAATTTCTTCTCTTAATCATGATTTTTGTTCGGGTCAGCATTGAATGAGACAGTTGTTTAAAATGCAGCTCCAAGACCACCACCCCCCCCCCCGCTTAATACAGTTATTTCCACTGCAGTTATTCCAATATAGTCTTGGTCAGTTAAGATGTCTTAAAAGGATTCAGGGGAAAACAAAAGTTGAAGAGCAAGACTCAATTTCCTCCCTTAGTCATGATTTTTGTTCAGGCACATCAGAGCATCTAGAAACCCATGGCTTCTAAGGGCCGTATGCCCCCCCAGACCCTCAGCTTACTGCATTCATTTCCACCCCAGCTATTGGTCAGTTAGGGAGTGTTACAAGAATTCAGAGAAAAATAAAGCTGAAAAGCACGACTGAATTTCTTCCCTTAATCATGAATTTTGTTCAGGCCATCACTAGATGCAAAGCTTTTTTTTTAAAACATGTAAAATGCACCTCAGAAAGTATCTAGAAACCCCCATGTTTTCTTGCAGCCCACAGATCCCAGTGTAATGCAGTTGTTTCCTACACAGTTATCAGAGAGCAGTCTTGCCAACTTAAATGTGTTTAATGAATGAATAAATGCAAGAATAAAAAGTGAAAAGTAAAACAAGCTGTGAGAAAAAGAAAGAAAGAAAGAAAAAAGTAACATGGATGATATAAGCAAGCCAGGATGGCGAGGCACCAGGTGGTGTGGGGGGGGGGCTCAAGCGGGTCCATGGAACCCTTTCACCTAGGGCACCAGTTGACCTAAGGCCAGCCCTGCTGGTTAATATAGGTGAGGCAGTGGTTGAGTAATCCACGCGCTGCAATTGCAAAATGGTCCCAGGTTAAGGATGTGCACACATTATTCCTTTAATTTATTTGTTAACTGACTAAGTGATCTCAGAAATGTTAACAGGAAGATTTAAAGGAAAGGAGATGGAGGAATGATTTGTAGGAGGAGCTATTCAAACAGAATGAGCATGTATGGGACAGTAGCTAATGAACTGTGGTTGTATGGGAAAATAAATAGCCATTTGTAATGATAGCAAGTATACTATTTACTATGGAGGTGGATTTTGAGAGTGTTGGTTTCAGTTAATGTAACACAGTGATTGTGATGATGCAGAGGGAAAGGTTGATGAATGGCAGTGAAAAGGGGTAGACAATATTTAATGTGTTGATGAATGGCAGTGAAAAGGGGTAGACAATATTTAATGTGAGGGACATGCACTCCTTTTACTACTTTGGATCTGATCTGCTTAGTAAGGAAATTAGGTATACAATACAGTAATTTAATATTAGCTGTTATTTTTGTATAAAATGTATCCAGAGAGGAAGACCCCATTATTGCATAATTTGCATATCTCTGAATTGCTCAGTGATAACATTGAGCACTGTGGTAATCATCAGTGGCAGCCTATGCAGCCCACTGGCACAGCCACCCCGCCTCATTCACCTGCTCACAAACATACACACATCACAAACACACACACACACACACACACACACACACACACACACACACACAAGGGCACATCTTCTTACTCTTAACTGCCTCTGATGTGACAAAATGTCCGTGAATCATTGGTACATTGTCAACAGCAAAGCATTTCTGTGATGCTGTGTTAGTCAATAATGCCAGACATAATATTTCATACTTCTTATTAGCTGGGATATGCTCCTTTCAGATGGACAATGTTGTTCTATAAACTTTTAGTTTTTCATTTGAGTAATATTTATAAGTCTCTGGTGTCTAATATCCCTCCCCCAGTATGACAGTCTTTGCTGTTTTGTCTAACAGAGTTTAGAAAAAAGGCAACTGTTCTCCCCTCCCCCCCACACACACATAGACATGCAAAGATATACACACCTTCTCTATTTATCCTCAAACCAATTCCTCTACTGTGACCTCCCAGGCAGACACGCACACACACACACGCACACACGCACACACGCACACACGCACACACACACACACACACACACACACACACACACACACACACATCATACCTCTGCATGCACTTACACACACTGCCACATACATACACACACATGCGTAAACCCCACCAACACCACTACCTGTCTGCTAATCTCCCTGTCACTTAACTCTAACACAGACTCTCCCATTGAAAGTAATGAGTGCACATGAACTTTGGGCTCTGTTGATTAATGCAGCTGGCTGCACTGATTTATGCAGCTGAGGAGCAGTTCTTTGAATCACGTAGTTGTGTAAATCACTCACCACAGGCATTTCCAGGGGAGACTACATGACTCATTATCATATGCCACTCCCCTGTAATGCCTCATTAACATTTATAAAATGCTAGAGATACAGATCAGTGGCTGTGGTGCTTCTTACACCCAAGTAGAAGCATTGTTGTAGATCCCAGCTCTGATCTGGAAATGGCTACTGCCACCAGTAAACCCTATTTAACACTGAGAGTAACCTTTCTGAATCGCAGGACAAGAGTTTTTTGTAGCTTCACTGTTTCTGTCTGTTTGTTTTCAATGCAACACATGGAAGAGCCCATCCTAGGGATGCCTTTGCATTCATACAGATAACATTGTTTTTTTAAATATATTAATTTCTACTTCTCATATACCAGACTGTTATTAAACTGCTTTTTAAGTCAGTAATGGGATAAAAAGTCATGTTAGAGGGAGTCATATTTGACTTGTATTGCACAAGGCAGTAGAGCATTTCGTATGCAAATAACAGAGGGCAGGTTGAGAGCATTAATGAAAAAGGAAAACCGAAGAAGCTCAAATAAGCACCCTTCTGAAATACCATAAATAAATAAGGTAAGAGCTGAAAGGGAACTGGCGATGTGGAATTTAAAGAACTAAGGGAAACCTGATGAGTGATCAAGAGAGAGAGGCTATATTATATTTAGTCAGTGCATAAACAAGTAGAGGCAGTGAGGCATAATTAAAGTCCCTTTTAAGAATGATAAAATCCCTCCTGTAAGTAACACTGTTATTTATTCCATAGAATGTACTGGTGAGTGTAAGTAATGCTGTGGTGGCATTGTGACTATGTCTAAAGATAATCACAGA
Organism: Protopterus annectens; assembly: GCF_019279795.1. Classification (NCBI taxonomy): domain Eukaryota; kingdom Metazoa; phylum Chordata; order Ceratodontiformes; family Protopteridae; genus Protopterus; species Protopterus annectens. Next base: position 892,917,833 of record NC_056747.1, on the reverse strand, counting down.
AAAAAAATATATACTTAGTTAAGTGTTTTAACAGATGTTTTACTGATATGGAATCAGTGTCTTTGGAGAATTACAAGTATACAAAATGGGATCTGAGATTTTCTTCGTGACATGGTACTTGTCTTTCTTTTTGTTATCAGAACAGTGATGACTACTTTCTCTATGGTATTTTACCAAGGAAGTGGACACAGAAAAGTGAGGGAGCAATATAAAAATCATGTGCATTTAGAAAAAAGGGATAAAGGTCATCTGTCATGTGACTCTCAGGAGACTCATATCTGAGCAGCAATTTCACTATAATGGGTGAGATAAAGGTTGAAAAAGGGTGCTAGGTTAGAAATGTGTGTACAGATGGGTGTGTGAGCTGATTGTACACATGGTGATTTTGTAACATGGAAGATCTGGAAAAACAGATTCAGCAGCTTTAGCTAATGCCCTAGGGGTAAGAACATATTGTGCTGTTAATTCTGAGTACTGTGCTGTTTTTGTTAAAGGTTGCTTTCCCTTCAGTGAGTACTTCAGTTTATTCTCAGAAGTTTATGCTCAGAAGGCTCTGAGGTTGCTTAAATTCACAGTTTATGGTTCCCTAACCTCCTTACTTTTTAGCTGCTCTTGGTATTATTTTGCAGTGGCAGGGGAAGATGACCATGTCCATTCTGGGAGGGAAGGTTTGATGGCCTTGGTCAGCCATGCCAACAACTCCAGAAAAACACAACTCATGTTGCAGGATGGAGGCAAGTCTTAAGCGAGAAGCAAGCCTAGAGCGGGGAGTGGGTAGGCATCCCAAGCAGATGATGGTACCTTTTGCCTGCATGTGTGAAGGAGCTGGCATATGTGAGTTGTAGAGCATAGTAGGTCCATATGCTGACATCATCACTGAGGAGATAGGAGTCAGGATATATATAATATCCTCAGTTATCAGGATGCCAGTGATGATGCAGAATCTTTGATGTCTGCCAGGATCATACCCCAGCAGTAAGTATCTCTCACCCCAAAGCACTTGAAGAGATGTCCATCGAGGTTGTTCCTCCCTCTCGAGAAAAGATGTACTTGAGTTCAGTAGAGGGAGACTTGTTGGATGGCATGACAAAAGGGTAAAAATATAGAAAACTAGAACATTTTGCTTGTCAGTCTAGGCATGTAAGATTTTATATTTTCTCAGAGGAATTATATTACTTTCATTTGAAAAGTACTTTTTTTGTCATCCACATGGTTGTGGATACACAAGGTCTTCAATTACAATTTGAGTAATATTTATTTTGGAGAGCCACATAAGCCAGAGAAGGACAGTCTGTCACCAACAATATGTAAGAGGCACACTAGTCAAATTTGCTGTGTGTGTGTATGTGTATGTGTGTGTGTATATGCACATTTCTGCAAATCAGCTAGTTCATTACATTTGGCAGTGATACAGCTCTATTGTGGGATGCGATATTTTTAAGTGGTATTTTGCCGATTTAATTCATTCTGACCTTCTGTACAGTCATCATCTTATTTGTTAATCACTAACTTCACAGTCTCATTTCTACAAGTTTTTGTTTCCATAACTATTTCTGCTACTAATATAATGGAAGTGCAGCAATGCAGTTCATAAGAGTACATTTGTTATCCTTTTAGGGAGTTTCTCCTTTTCTCATGATAGTAAGACAATGGAGGTAGTATATTTTAAAAAAATGTATTTAGTTTTGTTTAAGGAGAGGTTATTCAGTTGCTTGTGATTAAACAGTTTACTTTCAGTCATGTTCCCTCAAACTTTTGAAGTGGAAACCTTATGCTGTTATTTTTGATTCTGATCCCTTCAGTAGGGCTAAACTGTCTGTGTACGGGGGATTGGGGTTACTGCACTGAGGGAATATCTGATGTTCATCATTTGATCACTGCTGAAGTAGCCTTAGCTATATGGGTTATAGCCTGCTAAAGATATAACAGCCGTCCAGTTTCCAAAGCTTCAATGGCACCTTCCACATACACAAACCATTACTCAGCTCAAGCTGAGCTGAATAAGAGCGGTTTGGATGCCAAGCCCTTTATAGCTTTCCTGTCACCAAAGAGCACTCCTCTTATAGGCTTTCAAGTCATGGCAGTAGGTTGACACTTTCTCTTCAAGGAAAAAACTTTCACTTTTTAATGTTATGACAGAAAGTGAACTTTTTCTGCAAAATTATTCTAAGATAGAAAACAATATATTCTTCTGCAACACTTATTTTTAGAATTATCAACATCAGGCTCATATGTTAAAGTTTATGCTTGCCTCTTTGAGAACATGAGGAACATTATGGCATCTTTTCCCTCATCTGAGGAAAAAAAAAATCTTTGTATAATTTTATTTCTTTTGTGTCTCAGGTGGCTACCCACGATTTGAAATGTGCTTATGATTCGGTTAATGCCACTTCCAGGGCTGCATCTACTAGAATCATGGGTGAGTCCCTTGTGGTCTAGTTGTTAGGATTCAGTGCTCTCACCACAGAAGTCCCGGTTCGATTCCCAGTCAGAGAAGCTTTGATGATGTGATTTGCTTGGTTGCGTACTCAAAACCTCCCTAAAGATGTTAAAGCTGAAATTGTGAATGCTCCATTAAGCAGAGAGGTAGTTTTTGAGGCTATCTGCTGCAAAGGTCCTTAAAAGTGTATCTATGATAACTATAAAGATCTGGAGATTACAAAATGTTATATATTAAAATTTAGAACACACGTGTTAACAACTAAAACTAAGGCAATGAAGGTGACTAGACTAATTCTTAAAAACATCTCATCAAGAGATTCTGCAAATTTGAGTAAGTTATCTATAAAATATTTTAGACCACTGACAGAGTATAACTTAAAAGTGACTTGTTCATTTTTGAAAGTATACACCTCATAAATATTCAAAGAGAATTACATCTATTAAACATCTTTCTTACAATTCAGGACTTCAGAGTTTTGAACTTTTTTCTAAAAACATCTCAGAGATTCTGCAAATTTGACTAAGCTATCCATAAAATATTTTAGACCAGTGACAGAATATAACTTAAAAGTGACTTGTTCATTTTTGAAAGTATACAGCATAAATATTCAAAGAGAACTGCATCTATTAAGCATCTTTCTTACAATTCAGGACTTCAGAGTTTTGGACTTTTTTCTATGATTTATAGGTATACAAGAGGGAAGTTAAGAATATTGCACATTAATAGATGTTGAGTTGCTAGAACCCAGGTTTAATTCCAGGAAAGGAGATTACATATTTAAGATGAATATATGTAGGACTATTTTAAAATCAAGATATGTATCAATCGGCATGGTACAAGCTGCTTCCCTGGCAAATTTTAAAGCAGATGAATGGATGGGAAAGAGGGTGTTCTCTTAACCCTAATTTTAAAGCAGATGAATGGATGGGAAAGAGGGTGTTTTCACTAACCCCAGAATCTGTATTCTAGAATGGCCAATACTCAGTTTTTACAAACTATGAAACTATGAAACCATAAGCATACAGTAACAGAAAAATAAAATACGATAAAATGGAAAAATAACAGAAAAGAAAATGTGGTTCATAATATTGCTTGAATAGGTGAAGGGCTCATACGAGCTTATTTTTTTTTTTTTACAATGAAAACAATTTAGTAAAGTTTTAGTATGAATGCTCACATATCATAGCTATGGTGAGTCTCTGGTCTTCTCTTCCCAACTCACTTCAGTAGTGAAGGGGGCACTGGTAACATCAGCTTGTGGGTTATTCGGTATACTTTACATAAAGAGGCAATGGAGAAGCTTGCATCAAGTAAGGAGAGTGAAAAAAAAAACTCATATTACAACTGCTGCAGAATTCAGCCAGTTCTGGCAAGTAGCAATCTAGATCTACAGCAAAGAAAACATTTATCAGCATCAAAGAGTTGGGGTTTGGTATAATGTTAAGGTGTTTACCTCACACAAAAGAAGCACAGGGTTTGATTGTCACGAAAGGAAATTGGCTAGGCTTAAAATGGTCTATAAGGGCAGCTAGCCTGGTACACAAATATAAACCTAACAGTATTTGCTAGATTTATATTAAATGTACAATGAACTGTAAGTAGCATCACGTGGACTGGATATCTGCATGGAATTTGCAGACTAGGTTGAATACAAAGTTATCTAGCATTTAAAGCTACAAAATGATTGTGCAACAAATTCAGATCTGTCTGAAATACAAAAGACAATGAAAACCAGTGACTAGGAAGGAGTTCAGATGCTGAGCCAGTCAACTGAATGCTGTTCTATTAAATGTAGGAAATGAAGGCTGCCTATGACCCAGGGAGCAAGTGCTCAGGCAAGCTTCTGAAATGTAGTCAGCCCTAGGTAGCAGGTATTAGCAGGCACCTCTGCAAAAGCTGCAATTAGGTTTTAAAGTTAAGCAGCTGTAGCCATAGAGTAAACTAGTCATTGTTTTTCTAAGGGCCAGTTTAAAACTATCTGCAACTATGCAGAAAGAGAGTAGGAATGCCAGGAACACGGAAATGTTGACACTTAAAATATTGATTGCTAGTTGAAGTAGGTCAAACTGCATCACAGAGCCAACAACACAGAGTTCAGAAGTCCATTAAGATTCAAGTCCCACTCAAAAATAAAAAAAAACATTTGTCTCAGTACACTTCTGAGTTTATAGTGAGTTTTGGTTGGTAGGAAGAGAAGTTAAGCCCATAATTATGGTAAATATGTTCTGAGGAGCAGAGCAAAGACAACAAAAGATACCAACTCAAAACAACAGTCCAGATAAGTACAGTAAATAAAGATGAATTACATCAGTTGTACTTTGAAGGGAGTAGATTAGCTTCAGGAAGCGCCCACTGACCCTTTAGGAAACTGTGAAGCAACTGCAGTAATATTTCCAGCCAACTTGTAATAAAGTTTTGTAAGTAATTAAATTATTTTGTTTAAGGCTTTCGATATGCAAGATCAGATCATACTTGCCTACAAACTACTTTGAAAATCATAGCTGATCAAAAAAAAATAAAGGCACAAATCAATTTTTTTGGGGGGAAGTGGTAATATACCCCCAGCCCCCTAAACTTATCTAAGACAATTCCATGGTTGTACAACAGCGAGGAAGACACTCCCCAAAACAGTGCACAGCAGTCTCATACAAATACCATTTTCAATGCAGAGTAAACAAGAATATGATTTCTAATGTGCCAGTCCTTGAGGAAACAGAGGAGATTCTTTGATACTTACATATTGACAGATTTGTGTTCAATTACCAAATAAGCCTGCTAATATTATTTATTATTTATTTATTAATAAACAAACGTTTTTTGGAAAGGGCAAATGCACTGATGCTGTTAAAATGGATTCACTACAAGTGGTTGCTACCTAAAACCTTGCATCACACTTTTCTGGTCACAACAACTTGTAAATGACAACTTGAGTACATGCACTCAAGCTGCTCAATCTGTCAATATGCATGACACAAAACAATAAGCATTTTTTTACAGAGAGGCAAGCTTCCACAACCCCAAACTTTATTATTCTGACTCCTAGGTCATTGAGCTTCAAAAAAAGAAAGACTGCTGCCAGACAGTATATCATCTGTCTTTTTTCACTGAGATAAACTACTTAAAACTCACTAATAAACATCTATATATACTAAGAAGCAAGCAAAATAACTCGGGAGAAATGAGCCAGCATGCTCAAGCACATACGGTTTAAGCTTGATAGACCGAGCAAGTAAAAAAGTCAGTTTATTAAAACTATGCAGTAGAAATGGCATATTAAAAAAAAACAGTCTGGTTGCATGATTTCAATAAGCACTGATGTCTGTGAATTTATTGATGGATGCACGTCACTAATGTTCTCAATCAAAAGTAAATAATTGCAGTTATCTTGGGCTGAGCAAGTGATAAGAATATTGTGTTTTTGGGGGTTTTGTTGTGTTACTGACCAGGATGTTTAGCTGGGCAGTACCATTTTTCAATGAAAAACCAGACAGAAAATGTACTATATGTACATTACAGTAGCTAAAAAACAGTCCCAAGAAATGCAAATGTTTCAGATCAAGAGACATAAGAGTTTAAGCTAATGAAAACCTGTCTGAGGAAAAAAGCATCATAAAAGAACACAAGAGAAATGCTTTACATATATATCAGTTAATGAGCAAATGAACTACTGTGAAAAATTGATGAAAGATTGTGTATGACTATCTTAAGGTACATAAAAAAGCATGAGTCATTAGTATAAGCTACATACAGTCATAAAGACATATATTGCATAATGTTGTCAGACACATGAAAGGCAAGTTTTGTACATTGCATAGCATAGTTGCATATAAACAATATGATACAGAATAAAATACTTAAAATATAAGCCAAAGAATACAATGTAGGATACTTTAGGTGTAGCTCCACCTGTATTTCTTTGCAGAAGTAATAGACTGTAGTTTTTCATTACACCACAAGGTAGAGTTCTTTTCAGGAATACAAAAGACAATTTTGAACGTGAAAGAGGAGACTGGAACACTATCTGAAAGAGGGAAGACTGAAACAGGGGGCTGAAGGGAAAAAGGGCCTTGCAGCATGACTGGGTTTTCTTTTCTAGTGCTTTGGGACAGGGAAGTGAAGTAGCAGATTGTGTATGTCTTTTGCTTAAATCCAGGTCTTTTTTGGATTTAGGAGAGAAGTCTGAAACCAGTAGTTCCATGCTTGCATATGATTCAGCAAGAAAGGAGTTCCTTTGGGCCTAGTACAGAGAAGCCATAGATGATTACCAGAGTTCTGGCAGGTGATTTTTCTACTTTTCTCATCCGAGGAACCACGGTGCCTGGTCACTAGAATATTCAGGATGGAGTGGTGAGAGGGTTTGGCTGTCATTTTATATTTTTATAAAATTGTGGATCTCCCCCCCAAATGCTTTGTGGATTACAAATAACTGGGATCCGTATGAGATACAACTTGGGCCCCATCATGCCGGCAACAAGACTGTAAGTAGTCACTGGCCAGTGAACAGGGTATAATAGAGTGTCTCATACTTGTAGTGTTGTATTATAAATATTCATTGTTCAATGACATTGCATTTTGCTCATGTTAGTACTATTGCCTTCAAGAATTTTGTTGCTCAATGACATTGCATTTTCTCATATCTGTATTGCTATATTATAACTCTTTTATTCCCTAATGACATTGCATTTTGCTCATGTTAGTACTGCTACCTTTAAGAATTTTGCTGCTCAATGACACTGCATTTTCTCATATTTGTATCTTTGCATTATTATTATAAATCTTCATTGTTCACTGACATTGCATTTTTCTCCTGTATTTGTATTGCCGTATTATAAAGCTTTACTGCTCAGTGATATTGCCTTCTTTGTGCATGTTTTAATGTCAAGACCTTTTTCTGTTGAGTTCTGGGGAAGAGGGTGGATGTATGGTTTCATTGCATGCATATCTCACTTTGCCTTAAAGCTAACTAGTGCACTGTTGAAATAATTTGTTTGTGAATGTGCTATTGCCTTATAAACTAGATGTGTAACCTAGGGAAAAATCTGTCATTCTTGCCACCTTGGTGTGTTGGGCCTAATAGGGGTGTCACCAGAGTCAGGTAGAAAGGAACCATATCTACTTCAGCTACACCTCCAGGTGCGCTACATCTGGGGGCTCGTCTGGGATTGCCTGTACTGCCTTGGACTCCACCCTATTCCCCTGTACATTTGGAAAGCAGATCTAGCAGAAACATGAACCGAGAAGTAGCTGCTAAGTGGTGCAAACAGCACAATGCTCAGTCAGAGCACTGCTTACTTCTATTGTTGCCAGGGGTCAAATGGTCTGATATGCAAATACATCAAGTCACAGGATCCTTACCAGTTGTAGGGTGTGGATTTTTATTAGACAGCACTATGGACCCTACTGAGCAGAGCACATTGGCCTTACTAGAATGGAAAAATCCTTTAGTGTATGAGCACATACCTTCGAGTGTACAAATTTCAGGTAAGAGTGCAGTCTGTGTGGTAATCCCTGAGAAGTGCACTACCTCAGCAACAGAGAAAATACCTGTGGAAGCTGTCCAAGTAGGTCAGAACCTTACACCAGAAGCTGCAGCTTCACTGCTCATAAAGATGCTTAAAGCCTACACAGCCATTCACTGGGTTTGGCTACCACAAATTACGTTTCTTTACTGGCAAACAACCCATACCTCAGTGAGAGGAAGATTTTAAATCCTGGATGGATCAGTCTTCACAAGCCCTAGAGGAGTGGGATATCCCAGAATCTCAGAAGTAGCAGCGGATAGTTGAAAGTCTAAAGGGATTACCTGCGGATACCATATGCAACCTAAGGATGGGTAAGCAAGACTGCATGTCCAAGGACTATTTAGGAGTACTGCAGGATGTGTTTGGAAGGACAGAGAGGGCTGCTGACCTACTGTATCAGTTTGAACATACATACCAAGAAGTTGGTGAGAAACTATTTGATTACATAAAGTGATTAGACAAAATGGATCCGAAAGTAGCTGACCAAGTACGGATCGGACAAATTTTACAGGGAGCTCAAGCTATGGACCCCCATTGTGTGGAAAATGGGGATGATAAATAGGGAAGAGACTCTAAGTTATTCTCAGTTAGTTAAAGAGGTGAGGGAAGAGGAAGCCCTGTTGGAAGCCAAATCTCAGTGTTCAACAACAACTAAAACAGTAAGTGAACACCAGCAGGAACCTATAGCCATGCTCACTACTCAAACAGGAGGCATGGCCCAGAGTGTCCGCAATGTAGAGATGTCACAGTTGCAGATGCAGGTGCTTTCCCTGACTGACGCCATAGCTCAAGTCACAAAGACAGTTGCAGAATTGCAGAAAGCTATGGTAACTTTAGTTGAAGGGAGAAATACATCAGCTAGAACCTTCACAAAAGGACTCAGGGAAGAACCGAATCAGCCAATGTTCAGAGTTCCTATGGGGCTTTGTTTTCGATGTGGGGATGCAGGGCATATAAAGCATCAGTGTCCTAATGCAGAGAGCTTGAAAAAAGTGAATGAACTATTATTGGCTAGTGCAATGCAGGTAAACTTCAAAGGGCCTCAGTGAAGGAGCCAGCTGAGTGCCCAGTTACAAAGAGCTCCATAAAATCTAACATTAAGAGGCAGCATCCTGGATCTCCTTTCCACACAAACCCTTGTAATAGGGGAGAGAAACTACCTACTATGCACACTTCTAGCTCATCTGAGGTGAACAACTGAATTGGAAACCATCTCAGCCAAAATCTCAGCATCTGAGACTGCAAAGCATTATTAAGCAAGAGTCTTATCCATTAAAATGGTGAGGTCAACCGGTGGTACCTCACCCCCATGCTGACTGCCGTACAGCTGAACAGCACCGGAAACAGAAACTACCCTATGGCCTACTGGGACCTTCCCTTGTCATGTCAGTAAAATAGAAGGAGTGTATAGTAAAGCACTGTTGGATACTGGTGCACAAATCACCATTCTGTACAAAGACTTCTACCAAAAATACTTAAAGCATTTGCCACTTGAAAAGTTAGAAGAGTTGGAGATCTGGGGGCTAAGTGACACGAAGTTCCCTTATGATGGTTATGTCTCACTCGTGTCTATATTAGAACATCGAAGTTTCAAAACTTCAAATGTTCTAATATCTACCCCTATTCAGCGAAAGCTGAAAACATTGAACATACAGAACAGCGAATTTTTTCCCAGGGAAAAAAATTTGCTGTTCCAAAACACATACACACAACACAAGCATACAAAACAAACAGCAATCCACACACATACAGCTAAAATCTTACACCTAACCCTACACTAAACTAAACACACACCACTAACTATCCACTTACCTTAACTCAAACCCTAACCCTAAGGTCCGTCACTATCACACACTCACCTCACTCCCACCTTAACCCTAACTCACCTACCCCACCCTAACCCTCATGTCCACACAATCGAACATATACCTAACCCACTCCCTAACCCTAACTTACCTAACCCACCCTAACCCACACGTCCACACAATCGCACACATACCTAACCCGCACCCTAACCCTAACTAACCAAACCCGCACTCAATCGCACACTTACCTGAACCCAACCCGTAACTTTCCACCGCAGTGCTGAAAATACCGAATCAACAGAAACGGACAACTGAATTCATTCCCTAGGAAAAAATTCAGTTTTCTGTTGCTTCGATATTTTCAGCTTTTGCTGAATAGGGGTCGGTATTAGAACATTCAAAGTTTTGAAACTTTGTATTTCTAATATAGACCCTCTCACTCAAGTTAGAATTTTCCACTCCAGTTGTTGGGTCAACAGAAGTTTTTGAAACACTCGCTGTTGTGTGCCCCAGGCCAAAAGGAAAGGATTCAGCATTTATTTTAGTGGGGATAAATACTGACCTTGTCAGAAGAATGCTAATGCCTCAGTTGACCCAGGAACACCCAACACTACATCCTCTCCTGAGATCAGTTTTCTGTGCCTTTTAAAGGGAGAAGGATAGTAAGAAAGATTAAATTGGTCATGTATCGACCCTGTCTGGGAAAGACCATATAATTCATCCTGGTCAGGTCACCTGCTTGAGAGCCAAAGTGAGGATGTGTGGACAAACAGTATCCTCTCATCTCATGATAGAAACAGATCCAGAAAGTGACTTGCCACCGGAGTTGGAACTAGTCCCAGAAGTTTGTCCTGCGGACAAGTTAATGCATCCTTATGACACTTTGCCTGTGGGGTTAAAGGATAAAGGAAGTACTCCCATTGTCCTGCATTCACACGTGCGTTTGGGAAATGTTTATGCTGCCACTCCCTTTCCTGCTTCTGTTTTGACAAGGAATGAGAGCAGGGATAATGAGCTGAAGCTGAAAGATATTGATATAGGAGGTGGTCTCTTGCCCCCTGAGTGGCTAGCCAGAGTTAAAGAGCTATTAATGAAAAAGAAAAATTGTTTTTCTACTAGTGAACTAGATGTGGACTGTGCAAAAAGTGCAGAACACCGAATAAGAGTAATAGTGGACTGGCCTTTCAGGGAACGTTCCAGAAGAGTAGCTCCAGGAGACCTGGAGGACTTAAGAAAACATTTGGAAAAACTAAAAGCCATAGGGATAATTAGAGAGTCAAGAAGTCCATATGCCTTTCCCATTGTCGTTGTCAGGCAAAAGAATGGGTCAGTTCGCATGTGTGCTGACTATCATACTCTAAATCAGCGAACCATTCCAGATCAGTTCACAACCCCGAGATTAAAGATGCTCTAAATTGCCTGGTGGGCAGTAAGTGGTTCAGTGTGCTAGATTTAAGGAGTGGATACTATCAAATCACTATACACCTAGAAGATAAAGAAAAGACTGCCTTCATCACCCCTTTGGGATTTTTTGAGTTAGATTGCCTACCTCAAGGTTTATCAAATGCACCGGCACCTTTCCAGAAAATCATGAAAAGAACAGTTGGAGACATGCATTTCCTGGAAGTCTTAGTATACCTGGATGACATCATTGTTTTTGGGAGGATCCCTAGATGAGCACGAAGAAAGATTGATGAAGGTATTGGACAGGATTGAGGAGGAAGGCTTGAGGTTGTTATTGGACAATCGCAAGTTCTTCCAACCTTCAGTGACATACGTGGGACATGAAGTGTCTGCAAATGGAATATCCACAGATCCCAGCAAAGTTGAAGTGGTGACATCTTGGCCCAGCCCCAAAACTGTCACAGAGCTGCGATCTTTCCTGGGGTTCTACAGTTACTATAGAAGGTTTGTGGAAGGATTTTCAAAAATAGCCAGACCCCTCAACCATTTGCTCCAAAATTAAGAGAAAGCAGAGGAAACAGATGAAGATATCCTTGTGAAAAAAACTAAGGGACTGAGAGGCTCTAAAGAACTAATCAAGAGTCGTTGGGCTCCTGAGTGCGAAGACTCATTTGAACAGCTTAAGTATTGCCTCACACATGCCCCTGTGCTGGCATATGCTGACTCAACAAAGCCATACACTTTACATGCAGATGCTAGGAGGGATGGCTTAGGAAGAGCCCTTTACCAGGAGTATGACAAGAAGTTGAGACCTGTGGCTTTTATCAGTCAGAGTTTGTCCCCCACAGAAAGAAACTACCATGCACACATGATATAATTCCTTGCCTTAAAGAGGACGGTAGTGGACAAGCTGCATGACTATCTCTATGGGGCTGAATTTGAAGTGCAGACTGACAACAATCCTCTGACATATATTCAAACCACTGCAAAGCTAGATGCCACTGGCCACAGATGGATGGCAGCTCCATGCAACTATAATTTCAGTTTGAAATATCACCCAGGGCATGAAAATGGAGATGCTGATGGTCTGTCTAGAAGACCTTAGGGAGATTTACACCCGACGATAAGAGGGTGGAATTCTAGCGCCAGGCATGAGAGCTATGTGTCAGCTTGCAACCTGCTATCAACACACTGAATGTTGGGCCCAGAAGTTGGGTCTGCCTGAAGCAAGCATACCCCAAGCTTACTGTAATCTGTTCACTTTACAGGCTTATTCGCTATCAGCTTTGAGTAACAGTGACCTCAGGAGAGATCAAAGGGAAGACCCCTTAGGTCAGCTGGTGGTAGCTGCTTTAGAGAAAAAACAAGTTAATATGCTTTGCATGGATATTCATCCTCTAGCAAGACTGGGACAGACTCCATATACAGAATGAACTAGTGTATAGAAGATATCCAAGTGCACTCGGCAGTGAAAAATAGCAATTGTTGCTTCCTCAGAAGTATAGAGAAGTAGTACTCCAGCCATTGCATGATGAACATGGTCATCTTGGTTATGACAGAACTATGGGTATGGTATGAGACAGGTACTACTGGCCATGCATGAAGCAAGATGCTGAGGATTATTGTTTTACATGCCTTCGTTGCATTCAGAGAAAGACTCTGCTGACCAGAGCTGCCTTATTGGGTCATATGGAAAGTAGTGGGCCCATGGAACTGGTCTGTAAAGATTTTCTGTGCATTGCCCCAGATGAAGGCAGAATTAGTAATGTGCTGGTGGTGACAGACCACTATACCAGATACTCTCAAGCATTTCCCACTTGCGATCAGAAAGTTATTACAGTGGCGAAACAACTAGTTGAAAAGTTCTTTATACACTATGGCCTGCCAAAAAGGATACACTCTGATCAAGGACGTGATTTTAAGACCAAGCTTGTCCATGAACTACTCACTCTGTTGGGAGTACAAAAAAGCCGCACCACTCCTTATCATCCTCAAGGGGATCCTCAGCCTGAGCGTTTCAACAGAACTTTACTAGACATGTTGGGCACATTATCTGCTGAGAAGAAGAGTCAATGGAGTAGACATGTAGCCGCAGTAGTGCATGCTTACAACAGTACTAAAAATGATGCTACAGGATTCTCGCCTTACTTCCTAATGTTTGGAAGAGAAGCTCGTCTACCTGTTGATGTCACCTTTGGAGTCACAGCTGATGATACACCAGTCCGATCTCATGGCAGTTATGTGGAGAGACTCAAGAAGAATCTCAGAAAGGCTTATGAGCTTGCTGAAAAGTCAAGAGGACAAAGACATCAGCAAAACAAGGCACACTATGACAAAAAAGTAAAGATGCATGACTTGCAGCCAGGAGACAGTGTTCTTTTGAGAAATTTGGGACTACAAGGAAAGCATAAACTAGCTGACCACTGGGATCTGGGATTTACATAATTTGTTCTCAGCTACCCAATATCCCTGTCTTCCAAGTTTGCCCTGAGGGTAAAGAAGGACCCATTAAAACCTGGCACCGCAACAAATTAATGCCTTTGGTAAAATCAGTGAGACTCATGAAATCCAGAACCTAGAATGGCTCAGCGGAAGCCTAAATCAAGGCGATCCAGAAGGCTAAGGTGGAGAGGAACTATCCCCTCCAATGTTCAAGAGCCTATGCTCCCTCCTGCTGAAGGAGAGGAGGACAGTGATGATGACTGAGGTTCCAGTGAGTCTTTTTTATGAGGATATTCAAGACCCCATGGGCTGTAATCTCAATGTAAATGCACCAGAATTCATTCCTTGTCATTTTGAGCAGCCCAGACCTAACAACAGACTAAGTAATGTTTCTGTTTCTCTTACAGAACCTGATACTGATGGAGGGCCTGCTATACAGACTTCAGGAAATAGTGCTGAGGACAGTCATGCTGTTATGGAAAACAAAAGTGAAGTTATACAAGAGGAGATCTTAGAAGTAGATAATATTTATACTAAAGAACTGGACATTGAATGTGATGTGGGTGACAAACCTTCCGAGCAAAATTCCTTAGCTGTCTCTTCCGAACCAAAACTGCAGAGACTGATTCAGCCCCCACAGAGACTTACATATAACAGTTTGGGACATAGTACACAAGAACCTGTGACCACAGCGCATCATATAGTCTGCGCCCATGATCCCTATGCCTCCTACTCCAGTGGTGACACCATTTCCCAAGTTACAGATAAGGCTGATTACCCTTGGTGGAATGTACCTTTTGAATGCAAAAATATTGTTTAGTTGATGGTGCATTAGTGCTTGTAAATATTTTGCTCCTAATCTACCTCTGTCTTGGGGGGACCCAAGATTTTCAAGTGGGGAAAGAGTGTAGTTCTCACTGTATTTCATTGTAGAAGTAATAGACTGTTGTTTTTCATTACACCACAAGGTGGAGCTCTTTTCATGAATATAAAAGACAATTTTGAAAGTGAAAGAGGACACTGGAACACTAGCTGAAGGTGGGAAGACTGAAACAGGGAGCTGAAAGGGCCTTGCAGCATGACTGGATTTTCTTTTCTAGTGCTTTGGGGACAGGAAAGTGAAGTAGCAGATTGTGCCTGTCTTTTGCTGAAATCCTGGATGATGGTATTTTGTGGAATCAAGAGAGAAGTCTGAAACCAGTATTTCCACACCTGCATATGATTCAGCAAGAAAGGAGTTTCTTTGGCCCTAGTACAGAGAAGCCATAGATGATTACCAGAGTTCTGGCAGGTGATTTTTATACTTTTCTCAGCAGAGGAACCACGGTGCCTGGTCACTAGACTATTGAGGCTGGAGTGTTGAGATGCTTTGGCCGTCATTTTATTTTTTTAAAAGATTGTGGATCCCCCCCCAAATGCTTTGTGGATTACAAATAACTGGGATCCATATGAGATACAACTTGGGCCCCATCATGCCAGCAGTCAAACTGTAAGTAGTCACTGGCTAGTGAACAGGGTATAATAGAGTGTCTCATATTTGTATTGTATTATAAATCTTCATTGTTCAATGACATTGCATTTTACTCATGTTAGTATTTTTGCCATCAAGAATTTTGCTGCTCAATGACATTGCATTTTCTCATATCTGTATTGCTGTATTATAACTCCTTTATTCCCTAATGACATTGCATTTTGCTTGTGTTAGTACTGCTACCTTCAAGAATTTTGCTGCTCAATGACATTGCATTTTCTCATATTTGTATTCTTGTATTATAAATCTTCATTGTTCACTGACATTGCATTTTTCTCCTGTGTTTGTATTGCTGCATTATAAAGCTTTACTGCTCAGTGATATTGCCTTCTTTGTGCATGTTTGAATGTCAAGACCTTTTTCTGTTGAGTTCTGGGGAAGAGGGTGGATGTATGGTTTCACTGCATGCATATCTCACTTTGTCATTGCTAACTGGTGCACTGTTGAAATAGTTTGTTTGTGGATGTGCTATTGCCTTTTAAACTAGATGTGTCACCTAGGGAAAATCTGTCATTCTTGCCACCATGGTGTGTTGGGCCTAATAGGGGTGTCACCAGAGTCAGGTAGGAAAGAACCCATATCTACTTCAGCTACACCTGCGGGTGCGCTACATAGGCACATAAAGTAAAGTTGATAAATTAAACAATACATTAGTAATATGATATATGGTTGTATAAAGCTGTTGCGCATTTAGCAGAAATTTCATTCTGCCTGTGATGACTCCACTTAAACCCAGGGCAGTAACTAAGGAGTCTCAATCCTCACCACTGTCTCCAGTAAGAGAGCATCACTGACAGCAGGGATAGAACACACAATTTCCCCTAAGGGTACACTAGGAACATTCTCCAAACACGGGACTGAACTATCCAGATCCCCAAATGAGTCTTCACACTACCCACTTCTGAGCACTGCAGTTCTAGGTATTTGACACACTCACTCTTAAATATTTAATAATCACACATACAAACAGTCTTGGGAAAGACTGGCACAGATTTCCCTGCTATGTCCTCTTTACCAAATTACATGATAATGCTACCTTCAGTCAACATACCACAATACCCTTCAAAAGGGATGTTCAATTATATTGAGCAAAATAAATATTTATATAAAAGGTAGCATGCAATCCAAGCAGTAAGGCTTTTTGGGGTGGTCCTGGTGTTATCACAATAAGCAGAAACACTCTCAGGTTATTAAAAGTACTTTCTAAATAACCAGTCACAATAGAAGATAGTAGAATATTTAATAAATAAAAATGATTTAAAATATATATACAACAAATAACTGAGTTCAATAAACCACAGAGTTTCACTCAGTGGGAAATTATGAAAATAACACTGTAGGATAGGTTTCACACTGATTGAAGAAAAACTATCTGACTGTAAGTCACTAAATGTCTAAAGATTAACTGTCCCTGTCTAATCTAATTAAGTCAGCAAAGCAAGATGATACTTTTACTTCTGTAAGCAAAATAAAAATATATGTCCACTCTTCAGACTATTGTCTGGTCCTCAGTGACTCGAATAACAAATCTTATTATTTCTGCTGAGCAGCTCTGGAAAATCCTGAGTGATAACTACTGGTCTAGAAAACAACAACTGACTACTGAACAACTGATACAACTGAGCTACACTCAACACTACTGAACTGAACTGCCTCAGAATCTGCTTTTTATAGCAGAATCTTTTAAAAGTCACAGAAAGCTGTTATGAAACTTCTACTCTCTCATGTCAGACTTTTGAAAAGTAAACAATCTACAGGCTTCTCACCCTTTGAAACTGCTGTGGAGATTCCATTCCTTTCAGCTTTGGCACACAATGACATCCCTCTAGGTCAACTGATTGGCACAACCTGCATTCAAAATTATTTTTAAAATACATGCACATTTGGTCAGCCAGAAAACACTGTTTGATTCTAACATTTTACATAAACCAAAGTAATCAAAAAACATAAACTTATTTACAAAACTATAGCTAGTCATGCTGGCACATATAACACAGGGTAATTTACAATTATTCACAAGTATTTACAAAATTGCAGCAAGACATAGTAGCACAGATAATAATATCTGATATCCTCACATTTCTCCCTATTTAAGCACTCAAGGTAGATTTTCGAGTGACCGTAGAAAATCGTTGCTTGATAAAAATGGGTCTGACTGAAAATATATCAAATAATACCCTGTCTTGAGAATCCTTCTGCATTGGCATTGCTGAAATCTGGACTGACTAATGCAGGGGGTCCTCCCAAAACCTCTTCAAGCTTCTGGAATGCCTGCTCATAATCTGTGGTCCACACTACCTTATCCGGCCTGTTTTTTTCTCGTTAGGTCAGTAAGGGAGGCAGCTATTGTACTATAGTTGGGCACACATTTCCTATAGTACTCCGCTGTCCCTAGGAATGCGCCTATTAAGATATGATCCTTTATCTCCTCCTTGGCTCAGGAACCTTATAAGAAACTTGCTTGATAGGCCTTGGGGTCCCATGGTGCTGCACTAGGTGAGTACTCCCAGGTTTCCCGGTGAACATCCCCCCAAATTCCTGTAACAATTCTCGCAAGTCTTTAACCTGAATAGGGGATTGCCACTGAGATATTGCTACCTCTCCCACAGAAGTGTCATTCCAAGCCTCACTGAGAAGGTCACTCACCAGATCACCCTCAGACTCTTCCTGCCATCCACTGTGAATACTCAGCAACAGGGCCTCCGCAGCATGATAAGGTTTCATCATGTTAACATGGTACAACTTATGTCCCTGCCTCTTGCCTACTAAGTTTACCATGTAGTTAATATCACCAACTTTTCTTACCACTTCAAATAGTCCCTCCCAAGAACCTGCAGTTTATTGTGTCTAACAGCAATGAGCACCATAATCTGTTGCCCCACAGTATACTCACAGGATCGAGCATTCCTGACGTACCAAACTTTTTTCTGCTGTTGGGCTACTGCTAGGGTCACTTGTTCCAAACCCATGAGTTCTGTAAGTCTTCTCCTGAAATTCAAGACATAAACCACAACAGACTCCTTGTGGGATTCATGCTCACCCTCCCACTCATCATGAATCAGATCTAAAGGCCTTCTCACCCTATGCCCATACTGCGACTCAAAGAATGAGCAGCCTGTAGATTCCTGAGGTACCTCTCTGTAAGCAAATAATAAATGGGGCAAATATTTGTCTAACTCCCTTCTACACTGGTCTGCAAATGCCTGTAGCATAGTCTTTAATGTAGAGTTTAACCTCTCCACAACACCATTAGTCTTGGGATGGCAGGGGGTGGTTTTTAGATGCTTCACCCCACAATGCTTCCATAGACAAGCCAGAAAGTCTGACATAAAGTTGTCACATCAATCAGTAAATATCTCCCTTGGAAAATCTACCCTGCTGAAAATTTCTAATAAGGCATTTGCCACTTTTTCTGTCTCAGTGGAGGACAGAGCCACCGCTTTGTGGTATCTGGTAGCTTAATCCACCAGGACCAGGAAATACTTATTTTCTGTCGAACTTGGCGTACTCAAAGACCCTACAGTATCCATGGCTACCCTCAGAAATGTCTGTTCAGTCTCAGGCAAAGGCATCAATGGAGCCTTGACCTTGTCTTGTGCCTTGCCTACCTTTTGACACTGCTCGCATGTCCTGTAGTACCCCTTTGCATCCTTTGCAATCCCAGGCCAATAAAAGTTTTGCATAATGCTTCTCTTAGGATGCTTTATGCCCATATCACTTGCAAAAGAAATATCATGGGCTATGGCTAGCAGTGCCAGATGGTAGGCTCTGGGCAGCACCAACTGCTGAATTACCTCACCCTCCAGCCCTCCCTCAGGGGTCCACTCTCTGTATAGTAACCCTTTGTTCCAGTATACAGACTCCCCTCTTCCTTGCATCAGGTGCCACCTTAACTACCTCTCTCAAGCCTTGTAATGTAGGGTCCGTAAGTTGAGCCTGTCTCAACTCTACTTTTGTGACTCCTCCAAGCTCCCCATCTACAGGAAGCCCAGTATCCTCTGTCAGTGATGTCTCACTGTCAGCCTGGATACCACCACTCACCTCTATCCTTGTAGTCACCATGTCCCCAGAACACCAGTACCTACCAGCAGCTGTGGTTCACCTTCAGGCTTATACTGCAAGGAAGCTCCCTCCCTGAAGTAACCACATCAACAGCCCCATCTTCAGGCATAGGATCTCTCTGGGTTCCCCCAGGCTACCAGACCTATGTGCCTGTATCCAAGCTTGACTGTGTGTCACTACATGCACGCAAGGTACTACACTATCAAAATCATTCCATATTAAGACATCTGCAGGAATATCCTCAAACATATCTACTTGCTTGTTCCCTTCTCCACCCTCCCAGTCTAGATGAACCCTAGCCAAGGGTATTTGGAATGGGGTCCCTCCTAACCCAGGCAAGTACTGCTCCTCCTTAATCACTGCAGGCCTCACAATGGTTATATCAGAAGCTGTGTCTCTCTTAGCAGTGGTCTGTCTTCCATCCACTAAGACAGGATACAAATTGTGGTGATAGTTTGGCACCTCTTTTGTTTGCAGACAACTTATAACTGGCATTCCATCATTCCCACTTGCTGGCTCCCTCACCTTTTGTTTCTCACTTTGCTTCAATGAACATTTGTATGCTATAAGGCCCCCCCGATTACATTTGAAACATCTAATCCCTGATCCTGACTATGTGCTTAAACTAGTGGCTTCCCCTGTTATTGGTGAACTCTGTTTGAGTGCTTTAGTCTGCCCCCCATGGGTTCCCTTATGTCCATGTGCAGCACTGGGTACCCCATTTTTATGCGTTGGTGTCCTTCTTGCCAAGTAGAGATTACGTTTTCTCCCCAACTCATTTGCAGAGTTACACTCTCCGTCTGCCAACCAAATCCGCATGTCCTCAGGCAAATTGCTGAGAGCTTGTTCCCTCACCAAAAGGTCTGCCAGTCCTTCACAAGTGGTGACCTGACATCCACCCACCCACCTGTGAAAGTAAGTACTTAAATCAGCAATGTAATCACAAACAGTTTCATCTGCCTTGCATCTATGTTCATGAAACTTTTTTTCTATACATTTCAGGGGTTAATTTAAAACAATCTAGTAAACATTGTTTTACACAATCATAATTCAAACAGTTAATATCAGACAGTTTAACAATTGCATTAACATCTCTATCATGGAGTAAGAGGGTCAGGAGCCATACCCAGAGCCCTTGGTCAACATTATATTGTTTACATACCCTCTCAAATATATAAATAAAACTATCAAAGTCATCTCCCTCCCTGTCCTGAGGAAAAGGTTTACTGACCTTTATGGCTTCTGGGGTTCAGTCAATCCCTTCGCCATTACCTTTATGACCCTGTCGAAGGGATAGAAGCTCCTTTTCATGGTGTCACTGCTTCTCATTTTCTTCGGTTTCCATTTCCAAATGTTTGACTTCCATCTCCAAATGTTTGGTTTCCAGTTCATGCTGACACTGCTTCTCCTTTTCCCTCTCCTCAGCTTCTAAACATCACAGTTCATACTGATACTATCTCTCCTCAGTCTCCAAATGTTGCTGTCTCTCTTCAGCTTTCAGTGCAAGTCTCCTTAACTCCAAAGGAATGTTTACGTCCTCTGAAGAAAAGGTACAGTGTCTTGTCTCGGAAAGCTGGTTATCTCCATTGCCAAATTGGGTATCCTCTGAACTCTTGGTCTGTTCTGTGGCCGCGACTAAGGCTGAAATCATTGCTTCATTAGTCAGGTTGGCATGCACCAGTCCTTTGGCTTCACACACCTTGGCCAACTGGTTCCTGGTCAGCTTGCTATAATCCTCTGCTGACAACCTTGCCTGCTGTCCCTGACTAAATTTACTAAAATATAGTTAAAACTGTTGTGAAATGAAACTCTGTATGTTTATCTTGTGGCTGTCAAGCGTGCATTCCTCAGTGACAAATACCCACAGGCTACTAAAGCTCAATTAAAATATAATATCAAATCAAGGGTGGCCTTTGTGCACCAGTTGAATGGGTATTGGTAACTTGGAAATGATGGGGCTGCATGGAGTTGTGGTTAACTCTATGAATATGGTTACAGATTGATAGAATTTGTTTGTCATACAACACTACACTTGTCCATCTGATATCCAGAAATAGTCTATATGCTTGAGATGAACACAGTAGACCCTAATTTTTAACAAAAGATAATCGCCATATGAACTATTCTACCACTGTGTCTCCAAAGTAAAGTTATCATTTCAATGCCTTTTTCTTCCCAACATGACTAGCCAGATAACAATCCATGATTATTAAAAATTCATTGTCTATCTATCATTGTGAGTACAAAAGACCCACTCCACAAAGAAGTAACAGTGAGGTAATTTGTCCTTGGGAAGGAGAACAAAATGAATGCATGTTGTGTTGACAGGAATGGTTACAGCACAACTGACGCTATGTTTGCTATGAGACAGATAGTTGAGAAGTCAGAGATGAGGAAAGAGTCCAACTGGGCATTCCTAGACTTGAAGAGAGCATATGACAAGATTCCAAAAACCTAATTTGGGCAGTACTGTGATGGTTTGAAGTCTTGGAAGCACTGGTAGAATATGCGAAGGCCGTATACAATGACCCTTGAAGAAATGTTATCGGTAATATGGTTACCAAACATTTCCTCAAATAAAATCATCAATGACTTCAAGTATTCTAAAAAGCAGGACACTAAACATCGAATGTGTGATGAGAGACTTAGGGACACAGGTGGACAGTGGTCTCACTTTCGATAACCACATCGCCATAACAGTCAGGAAATCCTTCTATGTGGCACACCTCATCACTAAGGGCTTTTCATCCAGAAAAAAGGAGGTCATTGTCCCACTGTACTCATCCCTCATTAGACCCATTATAAAGTATAATGCCCCATTTGGTATGTACCTCACAAGTCATCTGCAACAGCTGTAAAGGCCACATAAATACCTCAGTAAAAGAATCACAGGCCTAAAGCAGATGCCATATGCTGACCGTCTAAAAAAACTCCAGCTATACTCTGTTGCATATTGTCTACTCAGAGGCGATCTCTGCTTAACATACAAGGCCATGTCAAACCCTGAGCTGTTGGACATGCTCCACTTAAAGAAATCCCAATCCCTCAGAGCCACACACTCCAAGGATCTAAACCTTGTCATCACAATGAACAAAACATGCCGGAGGGATAGGTTCCTGACCCAGAGACTCCCCATACTCTGAAATAGAGTGCCCATACATGTCAAGCAAAGCGCCTCATTGGCCCTCTTCAAAAGGAACCTTGATGATTAGATGGGAGATAGGAAATTCACCCTGGTGATCATGTCAGTCGCCCTGCTAGACAGGGGTCCAGAGAAGTAAATATTTTGGGAAGAAATATCCAGGGAATTGTTATGGCTAGGCTTGCATAGGCCCTAGGGCCAATAGCCTAGTACCAACCTATGAACATATGAACCTATGAACCTATTTCAAACATAAACCACATTCTGCAGATCTGCTGCAATACTAATTAATCAATCAGGACACTAAATGAATTAACCCATTTAAAGCTGCAAACCTCAAATATATCTGAGATCAACATGATTAAAAGTTACAAAAATCTATAGAGACTTTCTATTAAGACCTTCTATTATAAACAAATTACAGTAAGTATTTCATGAGCAGCTCATTTAAATCATTTGGTTGCAAATTATTGCAAACAAATATAAGCAGATATAAAACAATATCGGAAACATTTGAAAGAAGCCTGGATAATAACATAAATAAATATTACAACTAGTTAAGCCCCTTGGATCTTGCATATCTTTCATAAAAATAATAACAATAAACATAAAACTACTGTACTGGTTAAAGACAGATTCCTAATATCCCTGATGTGTTCTTGTATCCTTTTTTCCAACCTGTCTTGTAGTCTGTCTTATATAATATTTATTAAAAAAACATATTTGAAACCATAAACAACTGTCTTTTGGTAGCAGTTGGGATCTTGTGAAATCTTAAAATGAAATCCATTAATAAAAAACTCTGTATTAATATCCAAATAAATAGAAATGGAGCAACCTTTAGAGTTCTTGGCTAACTCATCTTCCCTTTCAATGACCATATGTAAAATACAGTCACCAATGCTCATGGAATTCACATGAGATGTTTAGTTCAAATTGCTCAAAATATTATTAATTAATATACCAATGCTATTTCAAAATATGCACCATCCCTTCTACAAAGAGGGCGTAATGCATAAAAAGGTAAACATCTTCTCTATAAGGGATAAACCTTGAATGTATATCTAGACATCTTCTCACCACTTTTTCTGAAGAGACTAACTCTTGCTGAAAGCCTTGCCACCAGCTCAGTGGCCACCCTTTGAAATTAGGCATTTTCAGAACACAGATCTGTATCCCTGAGAAACTCCCCAAAAGGGAAAGAGTCCAGGTGAACAAAAAGTCTTCACAAAGGTGAGTTTTCTCTAAAGGGTTTAATATATAACATTATCACAAATGTAAATAGAGATGTTCAGTTTTTGAATATTTTTCTTTCTTAAACTTAAAAGAAAAAAAGAAGTTCAAAGTTGTTACATTGCATACATCCAAAAACTCATTAAAAGTTTCAGAAATCCCCTTAATAATAAAAACTAAGTCAAAAATATAGAATTTATGAAAAATGACATTATTCTTATAATAGGGTCCTCATATATGAAACATTATAAAATCTACCAATAAACAAGTTGGCATAACTTGGAGCAAATCTAAGTATCCATTTCAGTGATGCAAGTCTGTCTATAAAAAGTATCATAAAAATAAAAGCAATTATTAAACAAATAACACCTAACCATTTCCAAAAATCTCTGACATACCACCTATATCTTTAAGAAAATGGATCTGTATCAAGAGTATGAGATATAGAAGTATAAAGACTGTTAATATTAACCTTAACAAGCCAGTAATGTTCCTGTCATATAACCTAACCATGTTGAAAGTATAAACTGTCCGACACATAGGAGGATAACTGAACTGTATTACATACTGTTTGAAAACCATATCTAGTACCTGTCCCACCCTTTCCAGTGGAACCCCTACTTGGAAAACTACAAAGCTACAGTCAGAGGGGCTGCAGCCAACTGCAACTTCTCATTAAATAATTAATTTAGAGTCCTGATCAGTTAATTAAAATTGCAGTTGATATATAGGATATGTTTTGTGCTTGATGTTTTAGAACCTTTAAAAGTGTTGCTGATGTGCCAGTTTGTTTTTATTTGAGGAAATTAGTATGGAAAATAAAGTTGTTTTGTTGCCAACTGTGCGATTTCTTCAAATACTTCTTCATTTAGTTGGCAACTTGTGAGAGGTGGGATTGTGGTTACATATGTGCAAAGACCCAATGACACAAGTATGAGCACTGTTTGGACCACAGAAGGATTCCTGATGGCAGGGAGTATGCATCAGGACTAAGCTCTGAGCCCACTGTTGCTCATATTGGTGATAGGGTACATTAGCAAATAAGTGGGGAGGGACAAATCATTAATGCTACTGTATGCAGATGCTGTTACATGACAAGCAAACTCTGATCAAGAACTTCAGCAAAGGATAGGGGAATGGGACGCAAAAGAGAAGGTATGCGGGATAAAACTGATATAGGCAAGACAGATCTAATGGCAGCAAATAGGGGATATCAGGAGAAGCAGAAATCTGAGATAGAAGAGAAAATAGTGGAACAGTTAACAGCTTCAGGTATATGGGAGGGGTAGATGAGGAGAAGGGAAATCTAAATAAGGAAGTCAAAACTAAAATCTCAGGGGATGCAGCCAGTTGGCACAGTGTCAAGGGTACTGTGTGATAGACAAACGCAAAAGAAGTTGAGAAGTGAGGTGTAAAAAACAGTGATGCGACCAGTACTACTTTATGGTACAGAAACCTGGGGAATGAAGACAGAGTAGTTTAGGAAACTGCAGGTGATGGGGATGAAGTGCCCAAGATGAGTGGGAGGATGCACACTGTGGGACAGATGAAGAAGTAATGACATCAGAGCAGAAGCTAAAGTAGCTCCAATTACAAAGTTAAAGAGAACAGGTCATGGTGGTTTAAGCACATGTGTAGGAAAATAGATGATTTGGAGAAACAGGGTTGGGAAAGACAAGAAGAAGACAAGAGGAAATGAGGATGTCCAGCAAATATATGGGTGGGTTGTTTGAAAGAAGACCTGCAAAAGTCAGGTATGATTATCAAAGTGGGTAGGAGAGTGGGACGGAATCATAAGAAGTGGCAACAGAACAGTTGACATGACGCCCCAACCTCATGGAGAAAACAAACTGAAAAAAGATAATTGAATATGATTATAAGAATGATAGTAGCCATTCTAGTACCATGAGGTCAAGCAAGGAATACTGGTCCAAATTAGTCTTAATAAATATGAAACTCATGACACCTAGCAAAAACTTGTAATCAAGGCACTAATTAGGATCTATCTGTAACAATGAAAATCAAATAAGTTTATACAAATCCTACCTTACTGGTTAGTACTCGTTTGTCTATATGTTCTCCATCCCCACATAAGTTAAAGCTTGTGTAGGTCAGCAACACTGTATCAAAGCCTGCAAGAGGTCAAGTTTTGTTGGTAACTGCTCTGGATTAATGAAATGTGTCCTGTAAATCACAAGAACTGGAATTTATTTTAAAATCATAAAGACTTTGCTAATTATTCTTTTTTAATGCATTACATCTTTTTATCTTCTTCATGTTTTTTATTACTCATAATAACAGTGAATCAATCCAGTGTTGAAAATTCAACCACTGTTTGGATTTTACAATACAATAATGCACATTTATATTTAAAACACTGCAGGTATCACAGTACCCAAAACTAGCATGTATTATACTAAAGTGTAACATCAATTAAACTATAAAATTGAAAGTTTACAGGATATTAACTTTGTCTGGACCTGTCCAGGAAGATGCAGGGCTTTTATAGGATGATCTTAAAGGTTCGCTTCACCCATGTGTTCATATTACCCTAAAGGGCATCACGACCCTCAAGAAATTCTTCCTGTAACACGATATCAGAGTGATGCCACTGCTTCCATCTAAGCTCTTAGCTGTGTTGCCATCTCAGACAGTGCTCAGCTATGCATTGTCCATTAATAAACTCACCAGTTCTGACCCACTTAGCCTCTGTAAGAATGACCTGCATATCCCATTTACACTTAAGTACTGTAAGAGTCAGACAAAAATATTGAAAACAACTTTTATAAACTGACTGCAAGGAGCCCATATTCCTGAATTTGGATTCAGTGTAATGAATTAAAAAGACAGATCACCAAAGAAAGCATTTAGCCTATCTGGAAGTATGCCACAACTGACAGCAAATAAGGGCAGAAAGACTAGTCTTTAATGTTCATTGTTACTCTGTTTATCAGACTGATACAGATGGTTGCATTCTGTAGCAATGATTCAGGATTCAGCACTGCATGGTCTTACTTCCTTTTCTCTTAGATATCTAGGTTCTTCCGTATGTAGCTTCTACCCAAAATGATGCTCAGATATGACTCTCGGATATGTTGCCATGTGGACCCTCATCCATCTGTCTCATCTGGGTTTGGAGCTTCATTCTCAGATGAAAATCTGTGCATGAATTAAACAGCATGCCTCAGTGCATTTTATTTTGCTTATTAGATAGAAGGACTGCCGCTGCTGCTGCTAGTAATTTTGGCACTGCCACATAATAAATTAGGATTCCATTGAGTCCTTGCTGATGCTGTCAGCATCTCAAGCCTAGCTGTATTGTATTCCCAGACTCAATTAAACACAGATGGAGTCGGAGTTAAACATCCTAAGAATGTCAAGGGAAGAGGATCTGGATATGGAATTTATTATGAACATATTACACAAAGCTGTCGCTCAGTGCCAAAATGTATTAGTAGCAACAGCTAGCAGCTGACATCGACTAAGCAAAGTCAAAGGTGAATTATGGAGTGTTTCTTCTAGAACCAGAAGCTGTCTGCTGTGCAGAACTTCACATACACCCACCAGTAAATGCTGCAGTGTGCAAACGTGCAGGGCAGTTTTCAGTGTGAGCAAATATACAGGTTAGTTTAAGGGCACACAGACCACAGCAGTCATGTGATCACTCTGTTACATGCAATCACACTCAGTTATGCATACAAAAAGCCAAACTAAAGTTTTTGGGTCTAGATGTGATACAGATAGTGCCACCGTTAGTTTGACCATTTAAAGTGAGTTAGTCATACCAGGGCAAACATTCTGTATTTACCTTTGTAAACATAAGCACATCTAAATACACAGAAACACAAGCGTATCTAGTAAACACCATACATATCAACAGACATTATAAGGGAGTTAGTATAATGGTTAAGGCGATTACTTTACAGACACAAGGTACAGGGTTTGATTCTCACCCTTGGAAGGGAAATTAGTTAAGCTTACAATGGCCCACAAAGACAGCTAGCCTAGCTCTTGTCTATGAATATAGACAAAGAGAGGTTATCTAGGAGATATAGTAGAGCTAAGCTTAAATATACAAAAGATGAATAACAGTGAGCAATAACAAGAATATATCCAGAGAGAAAAAGCAAACACATACCATTTTTTTTCTGTGAGGTACACTAACCTCACACAACTTGGACCTCACTAATAAGCAAATATATAAAGCTTAATAAGCAAGCAAAAATGTATGAAACAGGTTAGCCTAACGCTTAGGGTTTTGATCCCAGCATACTTGCTAGGAGGTTGCAACATGTTCTCTTGGTCTTCCTTTTTCTTTGTGTATTGTTGATCCCAATAAGTGATAGAAATCAACATTTTATTTTGCTGTAATGACCATTTCCTGCACATGGACATCATACTAGGATAGGGTGGAAAGTGAAAACAGGCAATATCTAGATACTGTCAGGTCAGTATCTGTTTTTTCTTCTGCACACAGCATACACACACACACGTGCACACACACACACACACACACACACACACACACACACACACACACACATACACACACACACACACCTCCTCTACTGTTGTAGTTTCTTCTATGGCACAAGTCATACATAGATATTTCCCAGCCTTGACTTCTGATCATCCTGTCTTATGTTTACTTGTGTATTGCTAGAAACATGCTGCTGTCTAGAGATTTTTTTTTTTTATCAACACCTTGTGTCCTCTCGTTTTGAATAATAACCAGAGTCTAAATTAACAGATATACAGCTTCATTTAAACTTGACTGAATTTAGTATCCCAAGACTGCAAGCATCTTACTTGCACTGCTAGCTGGAGAGATTTGAAGATGTAATGTAGGACTTTGACCTACTGCTGAATCATAGATTTCTTGTTTAGAGAAGCTATCACAGTGGTTCTATGGTCAGCTATGTTACTAGAGAAAGTAAATGTTACCTTAACCAAGTTGAAGCCATAGGAATCAGTCTTACTATGTCCTGTTTGGCTTTGAAAAGCACTTTAATAAAAGGAGCTAGATGAACATCCTGCACTAGATCCTGAGTCCAAAGAAAGGGTAAAGCACCCAGTCTCCAGGTACTGTAAAAGAAAGGGTAAAGCAACCAGCCACCAGGTACTGTAAAAGAAAGGGTAAAGCACCCAGTCACCAGGTACGGTAAAAGAAAGGGTAAAGCACCCAGTCACCAGGTACTGTAAAAGAAAGGGTAAAGCACCCAGTCACCAGGTACCGTAAAAGAAAGGGTAAAGCACCCAGTCACCAGGTACCGTAAAAGAAAGGGTAAAGCACCCAGTCACCAGGTACCGTAAATGAAAGGGTAAAGCACCCAGTCACCAGGTACCGTAAAAGAAAGGGTAAAGCACCCAGTTACCAGATACTGTAAAAGAAAGGGTAAAGCACCCAGTCACCAGGTACTGTAAAAGAAAGGGTAAAGCACCCAGTCACCAGGTACCGTAAAAGAAAGGGTAAAGCACCCAGTCACCAGGTACTGTAAAAGAAAGGGTAAAGCACCCAGTCACCAGGTACTGTAAAAGAAAGGGTAAAGCACCCAGTCACCAGGTACCGTAAAAGAAAGGGTAAAGCACCCAGTCACCAGGCACTGTAAACAAAAGAGTAAAGCACCCAGTCACCAGGTACTGTAAAAGAAAGGGTAAAGCACCCAGTCACCAAGTACTGTAAAAGAAAGGGTAAAGCACCCAGTTATCAGGTTCTGTATAAGAAAGGGTAAAGCACCCAGTCACCAGGTACCGTAAAAGAAAGGGTAAAGCACCCAGTCACCAGGTACTGTAAAAGAAAGGGTAAAACACCCAGCCACCAGGTACTGTAAAAGAAAGGGTAAAGCACCCAGTCACCAGGTACCGTAAAAGAAAGGGTAAAGCACCCAGTCACCAGGTACCGTAAATGAAAGGGTAAAGCACCCAGTCACCAGGTACCGTAAAAGAAAGGGTAAAGCACCCAGTTACCAGATACCGTAAAAGAAAGGGTAAAGCACCCAGTCACCAGGTACTGTAAAAGAAAGGGTAAAGCACCCTACCACCAGGTACTGTAAAAGAAAGGGTAAAGCACCCAGTCACCAGGCACTGTAAACAAAAGAGTAAAGTACCCAGTCACCAGGTACTGTAAAAGAAAGGGTAAAGCACCCAGTCACCAAGTACTGTAAAAGAAAGGGTAAAGCACCCAGTTACCAGGTACTGTATAAGAAAGGGTAAAGCACCCAGTCACCAGGTACTGTAATGCTGAATCAAGATGAAGGTTTTGTGTGTTCACCATTTGGATGTGTAACAAATAAAACTACACCATTTGGATGTGTAACAAATAAAACTACATCTTGCATGCCCAAAACCTTCACCATTTGTGAAAAAACTGCAGAATCCAGTTGCCATTTGTGAGCTAAGGGACATCTGTCTGCTGGTGAAATGTGTTAAGCTGTTCCATTGCCCTGAAAGATAGATTTGCAGTGAGGAAAACACTGTGACAGATAGAAAGTTACTATATTAATATTACATTCTTGCAGTCAGTAACACATTATGTCTACTGTTGGTTGATGTACCAATTCACTATAGTGGTGCTGCACTGGTCTGAAGAGGTTATGATGGGAACTGTACTAAGAGTCTTCTAGTGGCCTTGTAATTGCTTTCATCTCCTTCATCTTGATGTTCAGACATTTATACTGTGGAGCCCAATAAGTCTGAACTGAGAGATTTTTGAAGTGGCCTCACCATGTGTAGCCCAATTAATCCTTTATCAGATGCTACTAAGGGAGGAGGAAGACAAGCGACATTCTCTTTGTTAAGTTAATAAGAGCCTGCCACCACAGAAACACATGGTTTGTTGAATTTAGTAGGGAAATCCTATTTTCCAAACACTATGTGTGTTGATTTCATACATTTTTTTGTCAGAATCCATTGTGGTTTCCTCATATGAAGCCTTGAATAGGAATCATAAGAATGCAATTTGACATGTACCCCACGACCCTTTGTCTTAGTGGGATTACTGGTAGTGAGGGAACATCCTTCATCAAGATTTGTATTCCATTAGGTTTTTCTTGGGTCAGAGACATATTCATATCAACAGACTCTATAATTTCTCCCAGGGAAAATCAGTATTCAAGAAGGAGAGGGGCATAGGATGACGTCTTGTAATTTATGGTTATGTACAGAGGTGAAAATGATGTTATTATACTGAAACAACAGTTCTTGAGTCTGAGCCACTGTCAAGTGGTATTTTAGATAGGAAAATTATAATTTACTGCCTCAAGCAGGTATACCAGTTCTGGAGCTAAACATTACGTAAATACTTTCACAACTATGATGGGTACAGCAAAAGAGAGAAGAACAAACTAAGTAAGAATGAGAAACTTAAAAACCTCAAATATTTTCTGTGAGCAAGCCTTATAGAAAGGGGCAGGAACGTATGCTTCCATTTCAGATTTTCAGAAAAAGCGTTTGGTTCTGTGAAAAACAGTACAGTTTTCAGTTACCATTCTAAAGCTTTTTGTTAGAATAAACTACCTGAAATTTGAAAAGTCTAGTACTGGTTTCTATGTATTTCTTTGGAACCCAAAAGAGTCTTGAACAAAAAATTGAACTCTTTTTGGTGGTGTGGGATCCACTGTATTGCCTTCGTTTATGAGGGCTGCTTCAACAAACCTAAAGCAAGCTGCATGTGATAAGTCAGTGTCGTAGCAGTGTTAGGTGACTGCTGATACTCTACCCCCCCCCCCACCGTGAAATGAATGAAGTATTCTTAAGTGTGGTGTTACCACTTCCCAAACTCTTGTAACATGTAAACTGCTGTCCATCCTATAGGGAAAGGCTAGCTGGTGAATTCAGACTAGAGTCACCTGTTTCTCCTGTGTTGCTAGAATTTTCCCTTACTTCAAGTTGTAAGGGAAGATACTGATTCTTTACCTTATTACTGTTCAGTTTGACTGTGGTGTGCATTCTGAAGAAATTCTTTGAACCGAATCTGAAATTTCTTGAATATTGGGAGCTCATATATAAACGAATTGCTTAGCAGCTCGTATGCTTTTACATTTTTTTCCCTCCAAATTCATAAAATGGCATCAACTGGCTTCCATGATAGTGTGTCAGTAGACATAGGAACATCTAAAATATATGCTTTAACATCCACATAATAGGCCTCATTACTAAGCCTGGCATGCCTTCTGATATCTACCCCAGATGTGGAGTTCCTAGGGGATGCATCCACACTATTACAGGCACAAATCAAAATATGTACACTTATTT
Source organism: Protopterus annectens (assembly GCF_019279795.1). Taxonomy (NCBI): domain Eukaryota; kingdom Metazoa; phylum Chordata; order Ceratodontiformes; family Protopteridae; genus Protopterus; species Protopterus annectens. The sequence continues at coordinate 892,885,996 of NC_056747.1, read as the reverse complement.
GTCTAAAGTGGAATCTGTCCCTGGTGTCCCCTTATGGTATGTATTTAGTGAGTTATTGCATCTGGCTTGGAGCCGAGTTTTGATAGGTCAGTACACAAACAAGATATTAATACCTCTTATTGCCAGATTACTGGATGTAGACACCTTCTGCCTGTATCTGTCTGTAAGAGTAGAGAGGCTAACAGCATTATCCTCCTTTGAAAATGCAGAAAGGGAAAAGGTACTTGGACCTGCCTAGAGGTTATTACATAAATTGTATCTGTCCACAAGAGGTATATATGGCCTATGTGCCATTATAGAGACATAGATCTTTTTTTGGACGCTGATAATTAGTAAAGATTTTATCCTTAAATGCACTATATATCAGAGAAATAGACCACATTGCCTAACCCTTATCATCTTGCATACTGTTTTATTAACCAAAATTTTTATTGAGCTAAATTATGAAAAAGTAATCTTTTAAAGATTATTAGTTTTACAATGCTCATTGCTCACACAGGGTTACATAGTCATCTTGTTTGGCAATGCTAAGCATGACAGTAGATATCAGCAATTGAAACAAAAGCAGCAACTTTTAATAGTGCACAAAATGACAGCACAGCAGGAAGGTTGTTAACAGCTTCATCTCTCATCATAAACTTTAGAATAACTGGTAAACAAGATTCTAAACATTATGGGATACAGGTATTCTTAAAGCGGTGGTACTGTTTCACATATCCAAAATGCAGAACAGAGTTGTATACATTCCTTATCATCACATCTACCCCATCACCACCACCACCACCCACCTGGAGAAAGGCTGTGGTACATGATTACAGTGTACTACTGATGTACAAATGTAATACTCTGGAATGCTAATAACTGTATAGTTGCTCTAAAACTCTTTACAAATGTTAGGCAAGCAATTGCTCATAAAATAGCAACAGCTGAGTTATACATTACTACGTAACAGGAAAAAGCCACGAGTCACTTAGGTGTCCACAATACTTGATTGCATCCTTGATACCTTTCTAGGGTTGCCACCTTTTTAAATGCCCAAAGTAGGACATTTTTGGTACAAATGTCAGATTTTGCAAGCTGAGACATACCCACGGCCAGTACAAAGGACATAACTTTACTTTTTTGCCTAAATAAAAGCTTATTTTTGTAGAATTTCAGTTGCTTATTCTGTTTCTTATAACATTTAGGTGTTTCAGATATGGGCTGTTTTATGCAACTATTACATAAAATATAGGAAATAATTTTGTCCTAAAATCTCAGGACATTTGCCATTTTTACAATTTTTTTGCAGGACACAATGCCCAAAGAGGGACTGTCCCTTGCAAAGTGGGGCAGGTGGTAACCCAATACCTCTCTAGGGTGTGAGCTTTTTACAACCAATTTTACTTGTAAGTATGGGACAGTAACATGTGGAAGGCAAACAATTACACAAACACTTAAAGTGATTAGAATTGTGTGCAATGTCTATTTGTGGAATTGTCTAAGCAAAATCAGATACAGTTACACTTGGATCAACCCCTTTTAAATTTGAGACTTTTACTTTTGCCTTGGATAGCAGGTTGTAGGAGAGCCTTCAAAATGTAGGAACACTCTGATTATCTTTGAACCATTATCTTTGACAAATACCTCTAAAGAACACAGCATTAACAATGAGATTCATCTGTGACTAATAACACAAAATTCCTCCGCTTGAACAGGATCCCAATGAATTAATCTGTGACTGCTTGTATGTGTTTCTGATTGTGTCCAACTATGGCACCATCTTGGGTTTGCACTTTGTATCACCTCAGATTTTTTTTAGTATTGTAACACCATCTTTCTCCCTCTTCCTCTCTTCCTCTGCTGTAGGCACTATAGTAGGCCTGGTTGAAGGACAGTTAGTGGCTGGGTGGAATATCATCTCTCATAAAATCTCTTATAAGATGCTTTGACTATCTGAATGTTTTGCATTATTGACTCATATGGATTTGCATTTGGTTCTAGTTCAGATTTTAATTTGGTAGGTTAGCCCTTATTTGTCTTCCAAGCATTAGCTGTGAATGGTTTACACTTATGCCACTGCGTGGAGTTGCATGGCATGACATAAGAGCTCACTGAGAATCTGGTTTTCATAAGATGTTTTTAGCAGTCTGTACTACCTTCTCAACAGCTCCATAAGGCCAGCAAAAGACATGACTTGATGTGGTATAAACAAAGCAATAGTCTTATCCAAAATGATGAAATTTCTTTGTAACTAATAGTGTACCACCATTTGTAACCAGTTTAATTGATATTTTATCTTGCAAACATGATTTTGAGCCTTGCTATCACTTATTGGCTAGTCATGCTTGGTGCAGGCAATATCTCAGTATATCAAGAGTAATTGTCCACTACTACTACATGGCATTTGACTTCAAAAACATGCAAGTCAGTTGCAGTTTTTTAAGGACCTTGTAGTAAAGGAGTCAGTAGTAACGGTTGTCTTCTTCAGGGTGGTTTATGAATAATACTGAATTGGTTTCCTGATGTAATCTTTGCAACTTCCATATTAATGTTAGACCACTGTACAGATCTCTTCAGTGGTTCATGATACTTTGTGAGGCCTTGCTATCCTTTCTGCATCTGTTTTAACACTTTGGCAGACTGTAATGAGGGTACAACTGTTTTGGCTTGGTACAGTAGCAAACTATCATGTTCAGACAATTATGCCCTGACAGTGTAATGTCTGCACCTCAGATGTTTAAATTGTATCTAACAATTAGATCATCCATGCTTGACATATTTGATAGCTGTTTGTAACTCTTTTATTTTCAGTAGTTTGTGTTTTGCTTTTCTAGCCTTTTTGTAGTCACTGGTCATGTTTTTACAATGCTCTGCACATAGTCAGTAAGATTCTGTTTGGTACTTGACAGCATTTGGCTACATATTGGATTTCTGGATAACTTGTCAGCCACATTTAACTGCTTTTTAGGTGTATGAACTGCTGTGGTGTTGAAATATCTTAGTCTATACAGTAACGTTTGGCATCTGCATTTTACTTTGTCTAAAGCATAGGAATTGATCAGGGGAACTTGTGGTCTGAGGTCTGTCTGAAGTTGGAAAACCTCTAAACCCAGTAGATATCTGGAACAACACAATCAAAAGGTACTATTTCTCTTGTAGTGAATTTCTCTGCTCAGTACCAGTTAGCATTTTGGAGTAACAAACAACTGGCCATAATACTTGCACATCCATTTGGAGTAAGGCAGCACATAGGCCACAGCTACTAGCATTCGTACTCACAACAGCTGTTTTGGCAAGATTTTAGTAGGTAAGCACTGGATCAGTTACTAGCATCTCTTTAACATTTCAGAAGGCTTGGGAATGAACATCTCCCCATTACCAGGGTATATATATATTTTTTAATAAGTTGTTCAGTAGATGTAACACTGTAGACAGATTAGGCACAAACTTACCCAAGAAATTTATCATGCCTGAGGCCTGATGCAGCACAGTTACACAGACTGGATTCTAAAGCTGTTGTTTTGACCTTGCTTGCATTTGGTCTAATTCCACTAGCACTTATACCATGACCAAAATACTGAATCTCAGATTTTCCAAAACAGCGTTTGTCTTTTCTAGTTTCAGACCTGAGATGTTAATGGTTTGGTGCACATCCTCCAATCTCGGGTCATATGTCCCTTTATCAGAACCAAACACAAGTGCATCAAGTGCATCATCCATAACTATGACAACATTTTCATGCCCTTTTAACAGATTGTTCATCTCATGTTGAAATATTTCTGATGCTGAGGTTTTACCAAATGGCACTGTCTTAAAAAACAAAACTGGAGTACTGAAGGTTGCTAACTTTTGGTTATCTTTCTGTAGATGTACTTGCCAAAACCCACATGAAGTATCTATTGTGATGCATACTTGGGCATCAGACAATTTAGGTGCAATGTCTTCTAAGGTAGGGAGACTAAACCTTTCTCACATGACTGCATCATTTAACATTCTCAAGTCAACACGTATTTTCAAATTGTCTGTGTAATGACTGGCACCATGGGAGCACACCACTGAATCACTTCAGTAACATTTTCAATCACATCAAGTCGTTACATTTGTTTGGGTTCTACGAGTACTTGGACAGTATTGAAAAGGGCTGTCATCTAGGTGTGATCAAAGCATATAAGACAGTGTTTGGCTGATCTATAGTTAAATAGACCAACTTTACCAAACACATCAAACTCATCCACTTTAGTTTTGTTTATTCTGGTAATCAAGCCCAACTGACATGCCACAGCACTGCTGAACAGATTATTCATGTATCATCCATCACATAAACCGAGAGTTCCTACCTGTACCATTCCCGCTAAGACATGTATAGAAATCTATCAATGCACTTGAGCTTGTTTGCAGCATTACATATTTCCATTTCTGCTTCATGCAAACCTAGACATTTTGAGATGCTTTTAAGGTAGCAAGTGATATCACAGTAACACTGGTTCCTGTACCAATCTTAAAACTTACTGTGTTCAATGAATTGGAATCTGATTCAGTGTCTTCAGTGGCAGTCAGTGCTCCTGGGAAAAATGCTTTTTCTACACATTTCTTAGCTTTTTTTTTTCAGTGGACACTTATCTAAATAGCTTAGAGTTACAAAACAACAGCAAAATGTCTCATCTTACTGAGTTTCTTACACCTTCACCATGTGCAGCATACTGCCCTGACTCAGCATGAAAACAGTTGACACCTCATACATTTGCCAAGCTTACATTCATTCTGCTTTTTGTTCACATATTTACGTTGGCTGATATCGTGGTTCATAGGTGATTAATAGGCTAATGGCACAAGAGAATTTACAAGACTAGCCAGTTATACCCAGGATATAACAGTATTATATCTTAATTCCCCAGATATGGGATGGGGTAGTATCAGTGTAATGGAGGGTGATGGACCTCTGAGTCATTTTACAGATGCTTTTGTCCATAAGGGACATGAGCAGTACCCTGGGAGTGAATTTACCATTCCCCATCCATTTACCCAAATTCTTTTTGAAGAGAGTGAGAGATGGGCTTTGTTTTCCAAAGATAATAAGTTTATTCCATAGATGAGGTAGCCTTTGGGATATAAATCTGTCTCTCCAGCAAGACCACAAATAAGGTTCAGGTCCATGGAATACATAACCCTCATATAATTTTTCTTGTTAATATGTCACTGTCACAGTCACTATGCAAGGTTGGATGTGAGCTGCTGGGTAGGTTTTCCTGCTGGCTCAGTTGAAACAGTGGACCACTTCACTCAAAAACATGGCTCCAGTAAGACATTGTGGGATATGCTTAGAAGTTCATTGAAGGATGCTACAGTCATCACTTTTTGGGTTATCCCTGCCCAGATAGCCCTCGGCCAGCCAAAATACCAGAGGTTTCAGAATTGAGTGTCGATTGCTGTCGGCTCCAGTCTGACGTCAGGTCATCAGGGGTATAAAGGAGGGCAGCTGCCATTACACCAGTCTTTCTTGCCACAGAACGCGAAGCAAAAGCAATTTGCACGAGTGCCGGTCGGCCGACTATCTTTTTCCTCGTTACCGACTTGAAAATTGAAGACTTCTAAAGCTAATTGCTTCTACCCTGTATTTTTCCTTTGAGACCTCGCCTGGGTTGTTACTCATACCTACAAAAGCCAACTGACTCAACCATTGTTCTGCAAGTTTACCTCTCTGCTGCCTCAACCCCCCGTCGGGAAGGTTAATTCAGGTCTCTCCCAAAGGACACAGAAGAATTGCTTCTACCCTGTATTTTTCCTTTGAGACCTCGCCTGGGTTGTTACTCATACCTACAAAAGCCAACTGACTCAACCATTGTTCTGCAAGTTTACCTCTCTGCTGCCTCAACCCGAAGGTTAATTCAGGTCTCTCCCAAAGGACACAGAAGAAGTATGTGTAACTACTGCTACTAAGCTTCTGTAATTATACTCCTTGTTGTAATCTGTGTAAGCTATCTCCTGCCAGAACAGCCAGCCTACATCTCCCTCTTATCTTTGCCTCTCTACTCTCACCCTTATATACCTCTCTAATCCTTTCAGGCCCCTTCCCTTTCAGTCCTCTTTAGCCCACTCATTGCCTTAGTGGACTAGTGTAATTCTACATTTAACCACTAGAGAGCGCCCCCCCCCCCTTTTTGATATTCCTTACTATACTTACTCCTTGCATTTTACCTCACCAGCCTTTTCTTTACTTTCATTTCTTTCTACACTAATTTTACCTTTACTAGCCTTTGCTTTACTATTATTTCTCTCTAAACTCCCAGCCCTCTCTACACATTATTCCTAGAACCTTACTTACTCTGTTTCAGCTTACTTTCCTGCAATCCTTGCCCCACTGATTGGCTCCCGTCCTTCTCCTGGTGTTTCTGCTCCTTTCTCTCTCCTGCCTGACATACATTCCTCTAGCCTTACTCTGTACTTTCTTACAACTTTCATGAATCCCCCGACCTACTTTTGACTTTCTGTCATACCCTCGGGCTTGCTCTCTACTCTGTGCGGCTCCTCCCCTTTCTCCATAAGAACTTCCACCTTTCCCTGTTAGCTCGCATCCCTGCTCCTCCCCCCTCACTTCATTTCCGCCTAAAGGTGATAAATTCCCTCCCTCATCTCTGGGTGCCATCTTTAAACCCCACTCATCCTCTGCTGCTGTTCGCACCTGGCTGGGAGAGCGCTCTAATTGTAAGTACTTAATATGCTTTTGCTTTTGTTACGCTTCAACCGGGATTTCCTTTACTGTTCTTAGACCTGATAGTTACAACAATTACATGCCATATATCACTAGCGACTGTTGTTCAGGTTGTTTTATAACCTTGCTGTGATAAGGAAAGTTCTCATGTTGAAATATAGTGTTACTCTTGAAATGCATTTATCTGCTCTGTATCACTAGCGACTGCTGTTTTATGTTGTTATAACGCCCTTACTGTGTTTAGAAATGTTCTTTTCTGCTAAAACATGGTGTTAAACTTGTAGCGCATGTCTGTATTTAGAAAGACCTGTTTTATGGGTATATAGCACAAGTTAGTGTGTAAGATAAGGTTCAAATAATGACCTGTTCGAACAATACCCCTGTTATAACAGTATCGGCTGAGGGCCTGTTCCATTAGACAACATTCAGGATAGGCCCCAGACTAGATACGCTTGTTATCCGTGTATTCTGGTCATAGTCACATTGAATAGCTTTACTTAAACTCTATCGACTGCAGCTTTAGAGTGTTCTACACACCTGCTGCTTTAAAGAGAGCATCGGAGTCTAATCGCTTGCTTAAAACCCTGCTTACAGGGATTGCTGCTTTAGATAGTGCAGTAGTAGCGACTAATATCTGCATATTTTTGGTTCTCACATACTTAAACCCTAGTGACTGCTGTTTTAAAGAGAGCATCGGAGTCTAATCGCTTGCTTAAAATCCTGCTTATAGGGATTGCTGCTTTAGATAGTGTAGCAGCAGCGATTAGTATCTGCATATTTTTAGTTCTCAAATACTTAACCCTAGCGACTGCTGAAATAAGTTGTTTTTTGCCTCCTGCTGTGTAATGATATTGACTATGCTTGATTGTTCTGTGGGGAAACATTACTGCTAGTACACTGTTGTTTCTTGCTTACTCCTTAAGCGCATGACTGTTTTTTGTTTGGATGTACCTAGGGAATATGAATGTGTTTGGCACTGCTGTAATTACTGAATCTGCTAGTTGTCCAGGTTTTTGGTAAATTACAACACGCCAGCTTCCACGCATGCAGTGTTCTCTACGTGTCTGGCTAATAGCAACTACTGGAAGCCTAGGAGCTATTATTGTATTGATGCAGTAACACAGGAGCACGCTATATATTTAGTAGTGCCTACTGTTGGAACTAATGTATTTCTAATGATATTGTTTCCTTAACTTCTATTTGCATTTGAGCCTAGTTATTTACCTCTATGTGGTATATAGTATTTAACTGTGTATTCAACCATTGTGTTAGAATTACATTGCCATATTATTTCTACTGCTAATGTATGTGTTCTGCAATATTTCACTGTATTTTTATATAGTATACCTAGCCACTATCTGTTCCAATTTTTAGTATTGTTAGTGCCTTCAACACTGCTTCAGCTGCCTATCACCACTACTAAAGAAACGTTGTTGTTACTATTACACCTTTACTAATCCTCTCTCCACTTTCTCCCCTGTCTCCAGTTGCTTCTACCCTGTATTTTTCCTTTGAGACCTCGCCTGGGTTGTTACTCATACCTACAAAAGCCAACTGACTCAACCATTGTTCTGCAAGTTTACCTCTCTGCTGCCTCAACCCCTGCCGGGAAGGTTAATTCAGGTCTCTCCCAAAGGACACAGAAGAAGTATGTGTAACTACTGCTACTAAGCTTCTGTAATTATACTCCTTGTTGTAATCTGTGTAAGCTATCTCCCTGCCAGAACAGCCAGCGCCTACATCTCCCTCTTATCTTTGCCTCTCTACTCTCACCCTTATATACCTCTCTAATCCTTTCAGGCCCCTTCCCTTTCAGTCCTCTTTAGCCCACTCATTGCCTTAGTGGACTAGTGTAATTCTACATTTAACCACTAGTTTTGATATTCCTTACTATACTTACTCCTTGCATTTTACCTCACCAGCCTTTTCTTTACTTTCATTTCTTTCTACACTAATTTTACCTTTACTAGCCTTTGCTTTACTATTATTTCTCTCTAAACTCCCAGCCCTCTCTACCCATTATTCCTAGAACCTTACTTACTCTGTTTCAGCTTACTTTCCTGCAATCCTTGCCCCACTGATTGGCTCCGTCCTTCTCCTGTTCCCGGCTCCCGCAGCCTTCGGGCTCACTCCGCCTCCCCTACCCTGCTCCCAAATTCCACCGCCCCAGTACCTCTAGCTATATCCCTCTTGTTGCCACACCTACTTCCTCCCTAAACCAATTAATCTTCAGCACCACAGACACACCCCAACAACCTATTATCCAATTTGTAACCACACCCACAGCTACTACATATTTTACATTCTGTCTTCTAACTCTCACTCACTTACCTAGCTTAATTACATCCAGCTCCACTCTTACTACTCTTTATCTTACTCAACCTACACAAGATTTTTTTTTTCTCATCACATATATAATTAAAATACAATACATATATTACAACTTTCACACTCAATACAAAGCAACTTCTCAACATGCCCCTAAATCCTTCATCCCTCTTTATTCTTCTATTACTTTCTCTTAAACTATCATACCTTTATCACCTCACCCAACCACATACTCTTTACCATTCACAACCTTATCATTCAACCAACCACCTGAACTCCCCACTGCCACAATCACACACTCCTATCTCCCCTCATCTTTACCCAATAACACAGCTCTACACCTTCTCATTCAAAGTTTTCACCTCTCAGAAAAATTATATCCCCTTAGTAACTATACACCCCCTGGCCATCACAGCAGACACAAATAATTTTTTCACTCCTCTCAACTATGTTTTGAACCCCATCTTTCATTTCATTTCCAGTCTTTTATCTGGTGATATCCATCCCAACCCTGGCCCCTCCTCATCTTCCTCCTCACACAAACCTATATTCTTTACTTCCATTAACTCACAAAGTATAGTGAATAAAGTCCCAATCCTCCATGCATGGCTCAGGTATAACAAACCTGACATACTATCTATCTCAGAAACATGGTTAAAACCCTCTATAAAAGACTCTGAAATAACTCCACCCACCTATTCAATCATCAGAAAAGACAGGACCCAAAAGAAAGGCGGTGGAGTTGCTCTCCTTCCTTGCTAGTCACCCCATATGACAAACCTATTCCCACATTTAATAATGCTGAAATACTCCTTTCTCTCCTACAAGTTAACAAGCACAAACACATATGCCTAGCATCCCTCTACATTCCCCCAGGGGACAATATTTCTACACTCGAAAACATTCTCTCTTGGCTCTCTGATAATATTAGCAATGAAACCATAATCCTAGGAGATGTAAACATCAATTGGACCTTCATCCAGTCTCCAACCAACCATCTTAACATCAATCTTTATAACTTTTCCCAGCTAATCAACACCATAACCCACCCATCAAAGGACCCTCCAGTGGCACCATCCTTGACTGGATTCTAGTGTCACACCCCATTACTTTTCTGATAGCGGTACACTACCTGACCCTCTTAGTGATCATCTGCCTACTTTCACTCTGTATCTCCAATTGCACCCACAACTACATTACTACCCGCATAACAAAAGCTTCAACCCATCAATCTTCATAGATTCCTTAAAAGCAGTTAATTGGAACAATCTAAAGACACTGCCCTTAGAAGAAGCAGTTGCCCACTTTAACTCCACCTTCTTAGGAATACTTGATTCCCAAGCCCCACTAAGAACAAAAGAATAAAATAAAATCTGCCCCTGGCTAACCAAAACCACATTATCAGCTATGCCTTAGAGACAAAGCATGGGGACTCTACCTGAGAAATAAGTCCCCAGAACAACATATTGCATATAAAACCCTTGAAATAAAGTTAAAAGCTAATTATCTCTGATAAACAACAATACTTCTTCTCACTCCAAAACAATAACAAAACTAACCGGCAGAGATTCGGGAAGGGGATCTCCACCCTTCTTAACCCTAGCAAACCTCATACCCCAACCCCAGACCCAAATATCCCAGACTTGGATTTAGCTACACAGTTTAACTCCTTTTATCGACTCCATTAATAAACTCACCTCCTCCTTTACAAGCCCCACCTCACCTCCTAAGACACCTCTTCCTCTACTACAAACAACCCTATCCCCAATTCTACTTCACTCTGCCTTTCTTCCACCTTAACCACTATTCAAACTCCCTCCACCTGTACCCCTCTAATTCTCCCTCTCTCCATCCTTCTCTATTTTCACTAAAACCTATACCCACTGCCACCATAAAGAAACTCCTTCAGAAACTGAAGCCATGTACTAATGCCCCTGACAACATTCCCTCCTACTTCCTGCAGCAGATGCAATTGCTTATCCTATTAGCATCATAATCAATCGTTCCATCCATGAATGCATTGTACCCCAATTGTGGAAGCAAGCATTCATAATCCCCTACATAAAGGAGACAAAAATTGTAACATTAGTAACTTTCGTCCCATTGCTATTCTGTCCCCATTTCTAAACTTCTAGAAAATGTATACACCTTCAACTACTGCCACATGTCTTAGATAACAACCTGCTAACCCCTACACAACACGGATTCAGGCCAAATCATAGCACTATGACAGCCCTGTTGTCCTTTCTTGAGACTGTTAACACAGCACGTGATTCCGGTCACATTGTCTCTACCTTACTACTTGACCTCTCCAAAGCCTTCGACACCATTTCACATAACTTGCTCTTAACCAAACTGTCAAAACTTAACCTCTCTCCCTCTACCATAAACTGGTTCTCCAGCTATCTATCAAATAGATACCAAGCTGTAATATGGGAAAAAGGCCACTTCCCCATTCCTTAGTACCCTTACTGGAGTTCCTCAAGGTTCTATTCTTGGTCCCCTCCTCTTTAATATATTTATCAATGATTATCACAAATCTATCCCATTTGCAAACATCATCCAATATGCAGATGATTCAACCATCATCTGCTCTGCCACCTCTCTCTGCTCCAAAAACTTACTCAGGAAGCTTTTTCAATCACTGAACATTGGATGAAATCAAATCACTTAGCACTCAATGCCTCCAAAACAAAACTTATGGTATTCACCCCCTCAAAATCCACTTCCTTCAACATGAACTCATTCTCAATTACCAGCCAAAATAACTCACCCCTTGAACTAGTGTCTGAAACTAAGCTACTTGGTGTACAGATTGACAATCGGCTCAGTTACAACTCCCATCTTCAACTAAATATTAAAAAAACCCATCAAAAACTAGGTATGTTATAAGAATCAATACCTTACAAGCTCTTCTAAAATCACACTTGCTTCCTCTTTTCTCATCCCCTCCCTTCTCTATGGGGCTCCATTATTGACCAATCTTCAGACTTCTCAGCTTTCCTCCTGCTATAACAAAATTGCAAAATTTGCCAACAGCCATAGGTCCACTACTCATCACTGCTCCTCTCTCCATAAACTAAACTGGCTCGAATTACCTAATCAACTCATATATATGCAGCTGACTTACAAACTCATCCTTAGCCCCTCTCTCTGTCCCTCCCTGTCTTCCACCCTCAAAATGCACCTACCTAACAGAGTCTTAAGGTCTAACAATCAAAACCTACTACAAGTACATAAACCATCTCATCCCTCAGGTAAACACCTATTATCTTTTAATCTTGCTCGTCTCTGGAACTCACTTCCACCATCCATTCGTACCACCACTAACCAGTACATGTTCAAAAATCTCTTCATACATATCTAAGATCCCAATGGGATTGTTCTTGCTCCCTCCCTCATAATTCTATGTTATCCCAGTTTTCTTCCCATATATGATACATAACTCTTCCTATCTAAGCTTATGTTCCCTCAGAATACCTACCCTGTAATGCAAGTCTATGTTTTCTTCTGAACAACTTCTTTGAAAGCATAAAACATTACTCTTTTAACCTATTCCCCTGACATCTAATCCACATCAGATTAGATTGTTTTGAATGCTTCTTGAAGTTTTGAGCCTAAATGTGTTAAATGTTTTATATTTTACTCTGTATAAGTATTATTGTAATTTTTGCATGTACCTGTTTTTGTCTGTATTGGAGCTTTTCTCCCCAGGACTCCATTGAAAACGGGTTCTTTTGGCCCAATGGACTATCCTGGTAAACCAACTGCAAATAAATAAATAAAATAAATAAATAAATGTAACATTTTCATCAGGGCAAGATCAGAGAATGCCTTGTAGGACGGGCATAAGTCACCTGTCAATAAACAATATGAGACAGAGTAAAGGGATAGGGCCTTTAGTCAGTCTGCACAAGACATGTGTCTTACACTTTGTACTTTTTTTAGTGAGAAACCTCTGGGACCATTCAACTTGGTGTAAGTGCCTGGTTAGGTACATGCAGAAGGGAGCATTGTACTCAGTTATGTCCCTGATGTGGGCCAAGTACAATGGCACTATGACTTCCATTGATCTTGATGCCATGCCTTTACTAATAAGTTGAGCCTCACAGAAGGATTTCCTCACTACTGTAGCTACCTGGTGGTCAAAGTTTAGATTACTATATACCTATTATCTATCTATCTATCTATCTATCTATCTATCTATCTATCTATCTATCTATCTATCTATCTATTTTCCTAGGTCCTTCATCACTGGGTCTACTTTTAGGAGTGTGCTATCAATATTATAATTTGCACGGGTATCTGATTTACTGAAGGGTATATTAAGCATTTCTTAGCATTCAGTCTCAGACCATGGTTTTGGCATCAGTTATTTGTTATTTTTAGGCTTACTTATAGGATGTCAACATCATTTAGGGATTCAGTGATTGCTCCTAGCTTACAGTCATCTGTGAACTTAGTGAGCCAAAGAACCCCAACATTTGTCTTCACTTCAGAGAAGTAGATACCAAACAGGAGGTGTCCCAACACTGAGCCTTGTGTGACACCACTAGTAACAGGTTTCTCGGACGTGGATTCACCTATCTGGACAACATGTGTCCTGTCAGTGAATCAGCTGGCTATCCTCCTGATGATGTAGAGGTTTATACCTAACTCAGTAAGTTTATCTATGATCCCCATGTGGGGGATTGTGTTGAAAGCTTTGGCAAGGTCTAGATAAGCAGTGTGTAACATTTTACCTTCATCCATGGCCCTGGTGACTTTCTCAAAGAAGTGCACCAGATTGAACAGGCAAGACCTCCCTTTCACAAAGCAAAATTGGGTGTGGTCCAGTGTTTGATGAGTTCCTCTGTTGTTATTGATCAGGTCCATGATAATTCTCTCTGTGGCCGTGCAGATAAGAATGGTCAAGCTTAGGGGTCTGCAGTTCCCTGTCTCAGTTGATGCCCCCTGAGCAGAGGGATGAATGTTGCAGTCCTCCATTCCTCTGGGACAAAGCCTGTCCAGAGGCTGTGGTTAAAGAGGGTTTCTAGTGGACCTGATAGATTCTATTTTAAGCTATTTAAGAAGCATTCTAGAATGTTGTCAGGACACATGGAGGCTATGTTTTTCGCTTTAGCGAGTGCATTAAGGACATGTTCCCTAGTAATGACTGGTAGATTGATGGTTGTGGGTATTTCTTTGGGTGTGGAAGAAGGTGATGAGGGAGAGAAGTTTGAAGTGAACTTGTCAGCCAGCAGGTTTACTATAGTTTCAGGCTGGGTGTAAGTGTTGCCATGTGTGATTATCTCAGCACATTGCTGAGCATTTCCCTTGAGGATATGAACATAATGAAAAAAAGCCTTATAGTTATCTTTCACCTTGGAAGCTATCTTTGCCTCATAGTTTGCTTTGGCAGATTTGACCAGCTCTCCAATTTATTTGCTTAGACTGGTGACTGTCTTTTTGCACAGTTTTGTCTGTTCCTTCTTGGCTTTGGAGAGGATTTTTTTTCCTTTTGTTGACTAGCCCATTTATGCTAGTGGTCCCTCAGAGAGGTTTATTTTTGCCAGTAATCATAGGTTTTACTCAGACAGGTACTGCCTCCTCTGTGCAGCTATGAATGTGGTTCTGCAGTGCTTTTGTGTACAGCTCAGAGTAGGCCTCAGTATCATCTGGGTTTGGAGGGGCTTGGAAGTTTAATAAGCTGTCACTTAGCTTGAAGAAATTGCCTTAGCAAAGTTCTTAATGGGTTTGGAATTTGATTGTGGGTTTTAGGCTAGTTGTAATACTGAAAAAGATTATTTTGTGCTCCGATATTACCAGGGAGGAGTTAATGCATGAGAACGAGCAGCATCCCCCACGTTCATGAGTACTAGGTGTAGGCTATTTGTACTTCTATCAAAAACCAAACAATGAAACCCAGGAGTGCTGAAGGTCCGAAACAGTAAAAACAGGCTAGGCTACATACACTGTTAAAATAATAAAACATTTATTGAAAAGATAAAATGGAATTAGCACTTTCAGGCTTAAAGCCCTTCTTCAGATTCAACATCAAAAGGCCACTTATTATTTAAAATTATTTAGGAATCACTCAAATCATCTTTTTGAAAGTCTACACCATTTCAGGGATGGCTTCAGGGGAAAAACTCCATTCAATCCTGGCATACGATCCACCCATAGATCTGCTATCCATTTCATCTCGGATAGCTCTGTTAGATTAATTATGTCACCTCCTCTTGGTACAATCTGTGAAGGCTACCAGCCTAGCTAGATAGACTTTTGTAAATTATTCTATATCCTTGTATATATTAAAATGATCCACAGGCTTGTTTGACAAATGTAAGAAAACTGTGAATGTTCTGAGCTTCAAAACTTTAACCACAATGCACCCTGCTGGAAAAAAGCTGATAAGCAAAGGATTTTATGACTGTGTTTGATCTCAAGCTCAGAGACAGGATGATTCTTTTTATTGTTCTAAGACAGAGATAATTACTAGGTTTTACATGTAAAGTGTCTTTTATTGCTGTGGCCTCCTGGCAGGTGCAGATTACAAAAAGAAATGTTAAAATTTTAAGTTCTGTGAGCCTGAGAAACTTCAGCAGAGGTGTTAGGAATGATGTAATCTGAAATGACTCAGCAGTACCATGTAGTATAATTTTAAGGGCTATCTCGGAAAAAAAAGAATAGCATTTTGTATTTTGTTCTGAAGCTGACAACAACTCATCAGCACTTTGCCTTGTAAATATAATTTAGAACATAGTTTCTCTTAGAGACAGATAGGAATATAGCCAGATTAGTCTAGTTGTTTTCTATATTTATGTGAGACTATCCTACAGTACTGTTTTAAAGCATTTTCCTGTGATTCCTGAACTCTCTGGTGTCACTGTGTTGAATGAATAAATATTTTCTTGTGTATTTTATTATTTATTATTATATATTTTAAACTTTTCAACTGTGGCTGTTTTGTGTAGAGATAATTTAAGTTCTTAGAGTATTTGCATGTATTTGGTGATACTGTATAAGCCACCCCAATAGCCTTAGTCCTGGGTTACACTTACCATTTGGGTAACAGTAATATTACACAATGGAATTAATCACCCTTTGGGAAGGGCCTTATAGAATCTGATAAGTAGTGGTAGGTGGCAGTTATTTCTACCTTATAGTCTGGGCAGGAGAGGGCATAGCTGGAGAACCTGTGCCAGCCTTCCACAGGAGTGTCTATGTGTTTGTATGTAATTCATATCTCAAAATGTGTGTGTGTGTGTGTGTGTGTGTGTGTGTGTGTGTGTGTGTGTGTGTGTGTGTGTGTGTGTGTGTGTGTGTGTGTCAGCTACTTGGGCAGGGACACAAAGCACTGGTTGAACAGAGAGGGTGCTGAAGGTTTTGGCTTGACCACTCGGCTGAGATCTAACCCTAAAGCTGTGCCAGTAGGGTGTCTTATTGGGGATCTGGAGAGAAAGGGAGAAACCAGCCCCAGACTGACTGTGATCTCTGTGAGCTCTTAAGGGAAACCTTACTTTACTATGTGTGTACTTGTTATCCTCCCAATGTGGATGCCCCTCACTGGTGCTAGTGGTGAGGATTGAGGCTCCTTGGTTACTGGGACAGTGCATGGATGTCACACCATCCATTGGATCTGTAATACCATAAAAACAAAAGTATGACCCACATTGCTATTTACATGCTGTGCAATCAGATTAGTCTTCGCTCTAAGCTTGATATTAATAATATGTTGTAGGATGTGCTCTTTCAGCATCCTGTTAGTTTTGCCCACATAAAAGCAGGAACATTGTACATAACAGGCTATATAAATCACATTTTTAGTGTGAAAATTTTCAAACAATTCTGGTCTGATAAACTTATTTATAATGGGATGTTGAATCTGAAGAAGGGCTTTAAGCATGAAAGCACTAATTCTGTTTTATCTTTTCAATAAATGTTTTATTATTTTAACAGTGTATGTAGCCTAGCATGGTGGTTCTGCTCAGTTGTTTTATACTTTGCATATTTGTACCTCTATTTGGGGAGCTAATTAGTTGCTCCAGGGTATTTGTGTTGATGAAGCCCAAAAACCTTTGAGCAAGTCAATTATGAGACATATAAGTCTCCCAGTTTATGGAGGGGTAGTTGAAGTCACCCATAAGTATGGTGTTAGGCTGAACGTCAAGATATTCCAGTAGATTTAGGTAGAAGGTGTCGTTTTCCAGACTCATGCTAGGGGATCTCAAGCTAGCAAGGATATGATGTGGGGGAGGTGGGGTCCCACCTATGATTATTTGAGCATGGAGCAGCTCAAATGAGTCATATTTTTAGACTAGTCTAGCAGTGTACTTGTCCTTCAAAAACACCAAGACACCTCCTCCCTTTGTTTTATCCTAAGCTGAGAGGGATTGAAATGTATGAAAGGCATTGTAGTCTTTGATGGCTGGGGTGCTTTCCATGGTTCTGAACCATATTTCCATGACTGCACATATGTATGCATTCTCCAGGGTGAAGTGTGATTCCAGGGAGTGCATTTTTTATTTAAACTCCTAACACTGAGCTGCAGTACCTTTAGGTAGTTGTGAATGATTTTTATTATGTTGGAGTATTTAACAACTTGATACAGCCTAAAAAAAGCACTATGAGGATACATAACGTTTTCCCAGTATCTGGAGGCCAAGTGGTGACAAAGACAAACCATCTCTAGCAAAGCATCATTATTTGCTGATCATGTTTCCCTAGGCTGACACATATTGTATCCCCTTGCTGTGACACCAGAAACTAAGCCAATTGTTGAAGTCAATCATTTTTTTTCTGGTATGGTGGCGTCATCATTGGCGAAGGTAGGATGCTGCTCAGGGTTAGCCTCATACCTACCTGGGGCACATATTCAGAGAGCTCCATCATGTCTCTCTTCAATTAGTCCACTGAGATACATCTTAGGTCATTTAAGTCCACATGGACTATAAATGTGTCATAATGGTACTTGTGGTTTAAAGACCTAAGTGCATGCATAATCTGGTGGATCCTGGCTCCAGACAGAGTTCACTGTGATCTTCTACTTGTTTAGCCTGGTAAGGGGGACATCAGTATGCCTTACAATGGAATCCCCAATAATTAGGATATTTGACTGTCTGGTGTGTTGTTGTACAAGTTTGAAAGTGGGGCTACTATGATTTTTCAGAGTTATGTGTTGCGTGAGGTTGCTGTCTTTTTTGAGTGTGCATGGGGCCACTCAGAGATGCTTTTAGGAGGTCATAGAGGTTTGGGTAGATTCCAAGTGAGTACCTATGCATATGTGGGTCTATGTCTTTGTTCATTAGTTTTGGTAGTGATTGCTTTGGGTGTAACGCTGACAACATAGTTTGCATTTTTCATGTGTATATGTGAGAGCTTTGCCTCCAATAACATTGTATATCTACATCTCTCACATAATGTGTTTGTCTATTCTAAAATTAAATGTCTGTTAGTGAACATGAGGCAGTCACTACACTGTTTTATTTATTTATTTATTTATTTGTTTATTGACATTTGTTAACCGGGTTTGTCCAACTGGGCTTGTGGCCCATTTTCAGTGGAGACCTGAGGAGAAAAGCTCCAGTAATACATTTTAAAGCAAGTACAATTTTAAACAACATTGATATAATAGCAGTTATAGCAAAATGATTCACATATGTTGGGATACATGCATAAAGTTAAAGTTGCATTAAAAAGAAGCTAAGTAATTTTACATTGATATAGTTCAATAGGTCAACAACTAACATTTTTTGTTTGTATAAAATTGTTGTATAGTACACACATTGGAGAGAGAGGTGTAATGAGGTACTAAGTATGGTCCTTTTGAGGGTACATAAAGGGAAGGAAGACGAGGTAGGGTCATAGCAAGGGCAGGTTCTGGAATTGAGAAAATAAGCTTTTAGTTTATTTTTAAAGTGTGAGGTGTGGGAGATTGAACGTAAGTCAAGGGGAAGTTTTTTCCAAGCATGGGCAAGGGAGTGTTTGTAGAGTAGTTTGCCTACTGACCTTTTTGGGTGGTAGATATCAAGTAATTGTTAGAAGTATGGAGGGTCTGGGATGGGATGGGTTAAATAAAATGTCTCTTAGTGAACACGAGGCAGTCACTACACTGCCTTAGGATGCCTATATCCACCAGATCAGAAACAGAGATGACAGGAAAGTGCCTATCCATTATACCAGATCCTTCGTAGATGGGAAGGGGTAGGGGAGAGTCACTTAAATGTCTAAGTGAGAGTGTTTAGTAGTATACTCTTAGATAACCTGTAGTGGTGCTGCCATCTGTGCAAACTGGCAGCTCTTCAAACAGCTATGAACAAAGGGAGACTATGAACAGCATTTCCTATAGAAGATTTTAAACTGGAGAGGTTTGTTTATATACAAGGCATGAGTAACCAAGTTTGCACAATGCTCAAAAGTGAGGCTTTTATGCCAGTAGGATAAAAAAGATTTGCACAGTTAAGCCCTTAGGCCAATCAGATAAACACACAATAAGCTTTTCACCAGCAGTTCCCAAATTGGATAGGTTGAATCAGCCCTTTGCTCCCACCACAGTGCAGAATAAAACCATCTTAATTTAAAACAAACTGATTTTGAGCTCAAGTGCAGTAACAAATGCTTTACAGCAAAAGGCAAAACTCCTGCAGTATCAGGAATCTTTTGAAATAAGTTAACAAACCCTGAGAAATGTTTCAAATACATTAAAATATGTGCAAACCTATGAGAACTTCTACAACCACATAAAAAAAACTTTTCAAACTTTGAAATATTTTTCAAACTCAAATGAACTTTGGCAAACATTGGACAGCATTTGTAGTATCAGATAAGGTTAGGAAATATCAGAATACAGTTAAAACGATCTAAGAGCAGTACAGTAACAAACAGATGTCATTTCTTTAACAATGGCAGGCTGAAAAACAGAGAGAAATTCAAACATCAATAAATGTAGTACACAATTGTTAAATTAAATAGCACTGAGATAGTCAGAGCAAGTGCAAAAAAAGTACTTAGATCAGCTTTGTAGGTCCACAGATGTTTTTTAGAAACAATCAAAGGTCTTGTAGTGTCAGGTGTCCAAGCCAGGAACAGGGAATTTCTGAATAAATGAGTACAGTTGCACAAAAATGTAAGGCTTTTATACCAGCAGGATGAAAGACTTTTACATAGTTAAGCCCTCAGGCCAAGAAGATAAACACACAATAAGCCTTCCACCAGCAGTTCCTAACTTAGATGGGTTGAATCAGCCCTCAGCTCCCACCAGAGTGAAGACTAAAATCCTCTTAATATAAAATGAAGACCATAATCATAATCTACTTAATCTTACAAGAATTAATGTATTATTATGAAAAAATTAACAAATATGTAGTGTCACAACTTTTTTAAAACCAGTCCTCCTCTAACTGTTGGGTTTATCCACAGCTACTCTACTCTACTGACCCATTCATACATACTGTGTGATAGTCTTACAGCTCAATGATTGTTGGGAGATAGTGGCCTGGGAATAACACCAAGATCTGTGAGGTGGATTAATGTTTTGACTTTAAGGCCCTACTTCCCCTGTGTGCATTCCTTAGGGATAGGTATGCAATGGGCTTTTGCAGTGCACAGTTACGTCCCTATGTAATGTAATCAGTTGTCATTGCCATATTGCAGAGAGGCCCCCTTTGTGATCCCCAGTCTCTACTTGGGATTCTACCATGCACACTGTGTGCTCAGCAATGCTATGGTACTGTGATGTACAGGAGAACATTGGCTGGTACTTCTCAATAATCATAATCATTCCACAGAGTTGGAAATAGTGCCACCCCATATGGAATGGCCTCCAACTGTCACCATTCTTGGAGTTATACACAAACCCAGAAATAAATAGAAATATACACACAGACACACACAAACACTAACACACACACACACACACACACACACACACACACACACACACACACACACACACTCGGGGACAGAAGTATTCACTTATGTTTTTATTGTTATTGTAGTAAAACAGAGATACCTCAGCCAAATAAAAAAAAACAGTTTTATGGGTTAGGTTGAGTCAGAATCAGAATAGTATGATTCATAGATGTCACAGTGAAGGGGCTTGTGAGGCATGAAACCATGGCTAACTCTGAAGACAAATGCACTATAAGTTTTTACTATGCATATAGCCAAGAAGACCAATGAGAAGCTCACCCATTGAGTCACATCACCTTGTACTGGTAAGTAGATTTTGACACATAACCCAGATGAAAAATTTGCAATCGAGTATAATTTTCTTTAGTATATCTATACTATGCCTGAACTACATCTCAATTCCAAACATCTTGCATTTAAATTCTACAGACATGTTCACTTAATTTCACTTTCTGTACCAACCCTCAATGCATTCTGAACTAAAACTATAGAAAACACATTATACAATTACTACATTAAAAATTTCTTTACATGACAGACTGGTTTTGAAACAGAATAGTGTGACTCATAGCTGTGACAACAGAGTAGTTTGTGTGGCAAAAATCGGATATTGAGAGAGTCTTTCTCAGACTCATTGTAACAGTTTGTCTCTGTGGGTTTTACTCAAAAGGTCTCTCAGTCATTGTAACAATGGTCTTTGTGGATTTTACTTATTAGGTCCACAGCATAAAAAAAACGTAGAAGTGCTGTAGAAAATAGTATAAATTAATTTTAAAAAAGAGTTGGATTATTGTAAGAGGTCATATTTTCTATCCAGCAGTTTCAATTACTGTGGTAGTGGGCAGCAGATTCAGCATCATCACAGGGGTATCAGGGCACTTCCTTCTGTTCTAGTAATTGTTGTGACAGTGCAGGCAGGGGTCTTACTGTAGTACTGCATTAATATGGTGACAATGAACATTATTTATAACTAGAAAACATGCCTAGAAACATGTTCAACAGTGCATAATTCTGTTGAAATATTGGATATGCCAACTCATATGACAGCATCGGTGAGTCATACTTTTCAGCTGCATGCGAGGAATTTATTTTGCAAGAAGATGCTAGTTTCTCATTTTGTAGGAGAGACTCTTTAAACTTAACAGAAAAAAAATAATATCGGGAACACAAAAAAATATAAGACCCCAAAGTAAACACATTTTGCAAACTTGTAAAAAAAAAAGTAGGTGTGAAGAATAGAAATTCAGTACTCACAAAGTGAGCATCAGCTTTGTGTACTGAGAGGCAGTCATATATTACACATAACACGGATACACGTACCAAGGTGAAGCAAGAGGTAGGAGTAAAATCAAGACCATTGTCGATCCCCAAGTGCAGTTTGTGTAGAATTGACTAGTAATAATGTAGCAGATATACATGGCATGCTGGCATGACTGAAGAAACCAGCAAGATGTGTTTGTTAACAGCAAAACCAGAGATTAATGTCTTAATGTCACTTTGTTAGACAGTGAAGCACAGTTATAATTTTACAAATGTTTTTCAGACTTCTACTGGCACATAAGGATTTATGTCACCACTATAGACAGGAACAAGTACACATGCAGGGCAGTTCTTAAAGACATACCCTCAGAAAGACTTACCACAATGTCAAAGATTTACCTTGTAAGGGTTTCACATCACAGTACGCCTAACCAATTCAGAGAATGCACTCTTGCTACTAGTTTCTGTTACTGGTAGCTGTACCACAGAGAAAGAGTCTCTCTTGTGAAGCTGCATGAAAATTTAACAATCCAAGGGAGCAGAAACTGCACATTATCCATGTGCTCTTCCCCAGAAATAGCACTGGAAGTATGTTAATAGAGTAGAACAATTCTCTGAGTTAATTTTCCTGCTAGAAAGAAAAAAATGAATGCAGTGTTATCTTTATTGGTCAGGACAGGATGTGTGTAAAAACAAATAATTATTGGCACAGTAGTCCAGTGAGTAGTGTTACCTTCTCACAGCACTTGGTTCTCTGGTTAAGTTTTTGGCTGTGGGCCCTTCTGTATGGAGTCTGCATGTGTTCCCTGAAACTATGTTAGTTTTATCCAGGTGCTCTGGTATTCTGCAACAACCCAAAGACATCAATTTGCATGTAGGTAAGCATGCAGTGTGTGTGTGTGTGTGTGTGTGTGTGTGTGTGTGTGTGTGTGTGTGTGTGTGTGTGTGTGTGTGTGTGTGTGTGTGTATCTGAAAAAATAATATTACCAATTTTATCTGTGGACACAGACAGAACATTTGGGGTGCATACATAACTGCTCTGGCTAGCAGTAAAACAAGAAAAAAGGAACAAGTGGGGATTATCTTTAAAAAATCCGGCATAAAATGCATCACAGCATGCACAGATTTCAGAGTTTCTTGTGAGCCACAAGACCCCCAGCTGTATAAGAAGAGGATCCATCCACAACATCTGCTCTTTGCCTCAACTAATCTCAAACCAGCCCTGCCCAAAGGTAGGGAAAGAAGAACACTATTGCTGGTGTAGGGCTGGAGTCAATGTGGTCATTATTTACTTAACCTTCCTCACAAGTTAATCTCAGAGATGTGAATAGAAGGTCACTACAGATTGTCTAGGAATACCCTTATAGTTTGCTTTGACAGATTTGCCCAGCTCTCTACTTTATTTGTTTAGACTGGTGACTGTCTTTTGCATTGTTTTTTCTGTTCCTTTTTGGCTTTGGAGAGGATTTTTTTCCATTTTTTTGACTAGCTCATTTCTGCTAGTGGTCCATCAAGGTGGTTTATTTTTGCCAGTAACTATATGCTTGACTTGGACAGCTACTGCCTCCTCTGTGCAGCAGACCTTGGTGTCATCCAGGTACAGAGGGGCTTGGAAGTTTAATAAGCCATCACTTAGTTTCAGGTAATTGGCCTTAGCAAAGTTCTTAACTAGTTTGTAGTTTAATGGGAGTTCTAGGTTAGTTTTAATACTAAAGGAGATCATTCTGTGGTCAGATCTTACCAGGGAGGAGTTAATGCATGGGTACGAGCAGCATTCCCTATGTTCATGAGTACTAGGTCTAGGATATTTGTACCTCTATTTGGGGAGCTAACTAGTTGCTCCAGGGTGTTTGTGTTGATAAAATCTAAAAACCTCTGAGCAAGTGAATTATGAATCATTTAAGTTTCCCAATTTACAGAGGGGTAGTTAAAGTCACCCATAAGTATGGTGTTAGGCTGAATGTTAAGAGATTCCAGTAGGTTTATGTAGGAGGTGTGGTTTTCCAGACTCATGTTAGGGAATCTGTAGCTAGCTAGGATATATTAGGGGGGTTGCACCTGTGATTATTTGGTCATGGAGTAGCTCAAGTGAGTCATGTTGTTAGTCTAATCTAGCAGTGTACTGGTTCTTTATGAACACTGAGACACTTACTCCCTTTGTTTCATCCTGAGCTGAGGGGGACTGAAATGTATGAAAGGCATTGTAGGCTTTCATGGCTGGGGTGCTTTCTGTGGTTCTGAACCATGTTTCCATGACTGCACATATGTCCATGTTCTTCAGGGTGAAGAGTGCTTCCAGGGAGTGCAGTTTATTTTACTTAAATTCTTATCACTGAGCAGCAGTACCTTTAGGTAGTTCTGACTGATTTTTGTTATCTTGGAGGATTGAACAACTTGGCACAGTGTAAAAAGGCACTATGGGGATAGGTAAAGTTTTTCCCAGTATCTGGCACCCAAGTGGTAACAAAAGCAAACCATCTCTAGCGTGGCATCATTCTTTGCCAATCATGTCTCCCCAGGCTGACCCATATTGGGTCCCCTTATTGTGACAGCAGAAACTAAGCTTGCTGAAGTCAATATTTTTTTCCTGGTACAGTGGCATCATCATTGGTGAAGGCAGAATACTACTCATGGCTAGATTCATAATCACCTGGGACACATATTCAAAGAGCTCAATCATGTTTCTCTTCATATAGCCCACTGAGGTACATCTTAAGTTGTTTATGCCCACATGGACTATGACCATGTCATACTAGTACTTGTGGTTTAAAGACCTAAGTGCATGCATGATCTGGTGGATCCTGACTCCAGACAGACAGCTCACTGTGATCTTGTCCTTGTTTATCCTGTTAAGGAGTACATCAGTATCTCTTACAATGAAATCCCGAATAACTAGTATGTTTGGCTGTGTGGTGTGTTGTCTTATGGGCTTGGAAGTGGGGCTACTATGATTTTAGAGTTATGCATTGAGTGAGGTGTTATCTGTTTTTAGTGTGCAATGGGGCCGCTTAGAGATGCTTTTAGGAGGTCTTGAAGATTTGGGTAGATTACAAGTGAGTACCAATCCATATGTGGGTCTATGTGTTTGTTTCTTATAGTAGGTAGTGAGTGTTATTTCCTATAACGCTGACAACCTGGGTTGCATTTTTCATATGTGTATGTGAGAGCTTTGCCTCCAATGGCATTGTGCATCTACATTTCTCACATACTGTGTTTGTCTGTTCTAAAATTAAATGACTGTCAGTGAACATGAAACAGTTACTACTTTGCCTCATGGTGTCCATATCCACCAGGCCAGAAAAAGAGATGACAGAAAAAATGCATATCCCATTATACCAGATACTTAGTAGATGGGAAGATGTTGTGGAGAGTCACTTAAAGGTCTAAGTAAGAGTGTTTAGTAGTATACTCTTAGATGACCTGCAGTGATGCTGCCATCTGTGCAGTGTAGCAGCTCTTGGAGCAGCTATGAACAAAGGGAAACTATGGAGAGCATTTTCTGTAGGGATTTTAAACTGGAGAGGTTTGCTAACATACAAGGTATGGGTAACCACATTTGCACATGTGCAAATGTAAGGCTTTTACATCAGCAGGATAAAAGACTTTTGCACAGTTAAGCCCTTAGGCCAATCAGATAAAAACATAGTAAGCCTTTCACCAGCAGTTCCTAAGTCATAAAGGTTGAATCAGCACTTTACTCCCACCAGAGTGCAGAATAAAACCCTTTTAGTAAAATGAACCGGTCTTGTGCTCAAGTGCAGTAACAAATGCTTTACAGCAAAAGTCAGAAATCCTGCAATATCAGGAATCCTTGGAAATAAGTTCACAAATCCTGAGAAATGTTCCCAATACAGAAGAATGTGCCAAACTTAAGATAATTTCTAGAAGCACACAAAAAAACTTTTTTAAACTTTGAATTATTTTTCAAGCTCAGTAGACCTTTGGCAAACTCAAAACAGCTTTTGCAGTATCTGAGGAGGTTAGAAAATATCAGAATACTGTTAAAACTACCTAAGAGCAGTAGAGTAACAAGAACAGACTGAAAAACAGTGATAACTTCAACAAAATCAATAAATGCAGCACAGAACTGTTACACAGCACTGAGATAGCTGGAGCAAGTACAACAAAATATTTATATCAGCTTTGTAGGTCCACAGATTGTTTTTAGAAACAATCCAAGGTCTTGTAGTCTCATGCATCCAAGCCAGGTACAGGGACGTTCTGAATAAATGGGTACAGTCTCACAAAAATTTAAGGCTTTTATAACAGCAGGATGAAAGACTTCTACACAGTTAAGCCCTGAGGCCAAGCAGATAAACACACAATACGCCTTCCACCAGCAGTTCCTAACTTGGATGGGTTGAATCAGCCCTCTGCTCCCACCAGAATAAACCCCTCTTAATGTAAAACACAAACAACATAATCACAATCTACTTACTCTTACAAGAATGAATTTATTACTATGGAAAATTTGACAACATATAGTGTCACAACTTTTTTTTAGCACCAGTCCACCTCTAGCTGTTGAGTTTATCCCCAGCTACTCTACTGACTCATTCATTCATTCATATTGTGTGACAGTCCTACAGCTCATTGATTCCTAGGAGATAGTGGCTCAGGGATGACACCAAGATCTGCAAGAAGGATTGATGTTTTGGCTTTAAGGCCCTACTTCCTCTGTGTGTGTTCCTCAGGGATAGGTATGCAATGGACTGTTGCAGTGCACAGTCAGGTCCCTATGTGATGTGATCAGTTGTCATTGCTGTATTGCAGAGAGGCTCCCTTTGTAATCCCCAGTCTGTACCTGGGATTCTGCCATGCACAGTGTGTGCTGAGTAATGTTGTGTTACTGTGATGTACAGGAGGACATTGGCTGGTACTTCTCAATAATCATAATCATTCCACAGAGTTGGGAATAGTGCCACCCCACACAAGCTCAAAAATAAACATATATATATATATATATATATATATATATATATATACATACACACAGGCACACACAAACACTAACACATATACAAACACACATATGCATGTGTATACACACCCATGCATGCATACACTCAAGCACATACACACATACATGCACCTACATATACACACACATACGAACACAAACACAAATGAAGACATGCAAGCGTATATATATATATATACACACACACACACACACACACACACACACACACACACACACACACACACACACACACACACACACACACACACATGCACACACACACACACACACTCAGAGACAGAAATACATATTTGCATTTTAGTTGTTACTATACATAAAAGAGGGGTACCACAGCAAAATTGAAAAACATAGTTTTATGGGTCAGGTTGATTCAGACACAGAATAGTGTGGTTCATAGCTGTCACAGTTAAGGAGATTGTGTGACATGAAACCATGGCTAACTCTGAAGACAAATGCACTATAAGTTTTTACTACACATATAGCCAAGAAGACCATCGAGAAGCTCACCCACTGTGCCACATCACCTTGTACTGGTAAGTAGATATTGCCACATAACCCAGCTGAAAATTTGCAATCGGGTAGCATTTTCTATAGTACAGCTACATGATGCCTGAACTACATCTCAGTTCCAAACATCTTGTATTTAAATTCTACAGACATCTTCACTTAATTTCACTTTCTATACCAACCCATAATGTGTTCTGAACTACAACTACAGAAAAAAAAAGATACATTTAATACATTAAAAAATTCTTTACATGACAGACTGGTTTTGAAACAGAAGAGTGTGACTCATAGCTGTGACAACAGAGTAGTTTCTGTGGCACTCATCTGATATTGAGAGGGTCTTTCCCAAACACATTGTAACAGTTTCTTTCTGTGGGTTTTACTCAAACATTCCAGTGTAAACAAACACAGAAGTGCCGTACAAAGTAACATAACTGAATTTTAAAAAGATTATTTTAAGAGGTCATATTTTCTATCCAATAGTTTCAATTACTGTGGTAGTGGGCAGCAGATTCAGCATCATCACGGGGATATCAGGGCACTTCCTTCTGTGCTAGTAATTGTTGTGACAATGCAGGCAGGGATCTTACTGTAGTACTGCATTAATATGGTGATGGTGAACATTATTTATAACTAGAAAACATGCTTAGAAACATGTTCAACAGTGTGTAAATCTGTTGAAATATCTGGATATGCCAACTCATGTGGCATCATCAGTGAGTCATACTCTTCAGCTGCATGTGAGGAATTTATTTTGCAAGAGAATGATAATGTCTCATTTTGTAGGAGAGACTCGTTAAGCTTAACAAAAAAAAATAATATCAGGAACACAAAAAATATAAGACCCCAAAGTAAAAAATAAAAGCAAACACATTTTGTAAACCTTGTCAAAGTGAAGGAAAGTACAAAAAGTAGGTGTGAAAAATAGAAATTCAGTACTCACAAAGTGAGCATCAGCTTTGTGTACTGAGAGGCAGTTATATATTACACATAACACAGATACATTACATACCAAGATGAAGCAACAGGTGGAAGTAAAATCAAGATCATTTTCGATCTCCAAGTACGGTTCGTGTAGAGGTGATTAGTAGACAGGAACAAGTACACATGCAAGGCAATTCTTAAAGACATACCCTGGGATTCAGAAAGACTTAACGTAATGTCAAAGATTTACCTCATAATGTTTTCACATCACAGTACACCTAACCAGTTCAGAGAATGCACTCTTGCTACTAATTTCTGTTACTGGTAGCTGTATCACAGAGAAAGGGTCTCTCTGGTGAAGCTGCATGCAAATTCAACAGTCCAAGGGAGCAGATATTGTAAATTAGCCATGTGCTCTTCCCGGGAAATGGCACTGGCAGTAAATTGATGCAGAAGAAGACTTCTCTGAGCTAATTTTTCTTCTAGAAAGAAAAAAATGAATGCTGTGTGGCTATCTTTAGTGGTCAGGACAGGATGTATGTGAAAGCAAATGATTAATGGCACAGTAGTCCAGTGAGTAGTGTCACCTTCTCACAGCACTTGGTTCCCTGGTTGAGTTTTTGGCTGTGGTTTCTTCTGTATGAAGTCTGTATGTGCTCCTGGAAACTAAGTCAGTTTTATCCAGGTGCTCTGGTTTTCTGAAACATCCCAAAGACATTGATTTTGCCTGTAGGTAAGCATGCAGTGTGACAATGAGTATGTGTGTATATGTGCATGAGTGTGTATGTGGATGTGTATCTGAAAAAAATAATATTACCAATTTTATCTGTGGACACAGACAGAACATTGGGGGTACATACATAACTGTTCTGGCTAGTAGCAAAAAAGAAAAAAGAACAAGTGGTAACTATCTTTAAAAAAATCAGGCATAAAATGCATCACAGCATGTCTATGTTTCAGAATTTCTTGGGAGCCCCAAGACCCCCAGCTGTACTAGAAGATTTTGACACAGGCTTAGTAAGAGGACCCATCCATAACATCTGCTCTGGTCTTCAACTGATCTAAAACCAGCCCTGCCCAGAGGTAGGCAGAAAAGACCACTATTGCTGGTGTAGAGCTGGAGTCAATGTTGTCATTATTTCTTTAACTTTCGTCACAATTTAACCTCAAAGATGTTAATAGAAGTTCTCTATAGATTGCTTAGAGATAGTGTACTGCCAAG
This sequence comes from Protopterus annectens, assembly GCF_019279795.1. Lineage (NCBI taxonomy): Eukaryota > Metazoa > Chordata > Ceratodontiformes > Protopteridae > Protopterus > Protopterus annectens. Next base: position 892,856,188 of record NC_056747.1, on the reverse strand, counting down.
GAGCAAGGACAAATAAATTACCATACTCATTATTTTCCCTTCCCTTACAATCAAACATAAGGTAGCTATACACGTGGCTATCTTTTGGGGGTAGAGGTAATGGATTGTGTTGTGTATATACACCTAACAACATCAAGTTGAAATATATTAATATGACAATCTAAATCTTAAACTTTCATCTCAGTCTAACATCAGAGGGGTACATAGAAGATGGCCGTCTTTTGGAGGTAGGGGTGAGGAGGCATGCTGTGGAAATGTATGACAGCAGCAACTTGAAATACATGAATGTGGCCATTTGTTCTTTCACCTTTATCCCAATCTAACACCAGAAGGGAAATGATGTTTGAAAGGGAGACACTGTTCCCGGTTATGATTTATGTATCCTTGCAAGCATTTTTCTTCTCACTTTGTTGGGAATTACTATTTTGTCAGATCTGAACAAGAAAAAAACAATTAAATAAGACTGAATTTCTTTCCTTACTTGTTATTTTTGTTCAGGTCATCACTAGAAGAAAGGTTTGGATAACGCTCTAAAATGCATCTCAGAGCATCAAGAACCCCATAGCTTTGGGAAGCCTGGCAACCCACAGATAGTAAGGTTAAGTCAGTTGCTTCCACTAGAATTATTACAGCACATAATTGACCATTTAGGGTATGTTGAAGCATTGGGGAAGATAATGAAGAGTTAAACTAAGTATGAACAAGACAGAAATAATCTGTACGGATAGAGGTAACAGTGAGAAGTACAGTGGAGTGCAGTGGAGTCATTTGTGTAAGGTTTCATTTCCTCTAAGGTCAGCCTATTAAATCAAGTGGATAGAATGAGTGAGTGTTTTTTTCAAACACCTTTATTGAATTATCACTTGTGACATAGGGAAATTTACATTCATATAAAAGTAATCAAACTATATTAACATAAGAAACATTATACTTCTCATATATTGCTATATCTCATATAACCTAAGCAATATTACATAAATTATTCAATTCCTGCCTTTTTTTAAAACGGGAAACATCTTTATTAAACCATCACTTACTACATAGGCAATCATACATTTGTATAAATGAAAACAAACCACACTGGCACAATCCTAGTTGCAAGCATTTTACATCACAAACCATACTGACACACTCCCGGTTGCAAACATTATACATCAATTAAAATCTACCCAATCTTTCTCACTCAAACATTACAGAGGTCATTTAATTCCTACCGCCTTTTAAACCTCATTCCTCCCTTGTATGTATTGTTCCCACAATTACCATTTTTTTCCTATGTACTTTGCTCCTACCCTTTTCTAAATATCTAATTTCCATTTTTTTTTATCTCTGTTACTATATACATTACTTCCAGTATAGCTGGTTTAGATTTTTGTTTCCATTTTCTAGTAATTGCTTTTTTGGCAGCACCATTAGACACAGCAAAGCCTTACCATGTCTAGCCAATTCCAATTCTGTATCAAAGCTCAGAAAAATGATCTCCCTCATCAGACCAATCTGCCCACCCAGCATCTCCAATAGTACATCACACAGGGAATTCTTAAAGTCCATTTACTCACCACACTCCCAGAAAATATGTTCCCAATTACCTCTTTCATCCCCTTCACACCTCCAACATTTGCTGTCTGCCTGAGTAAAAATTCTCTGGAGTCCACTTGGGGTATAAAAATATCTAGGTAAATATTTCCAAGGAAAAATCCTAAATCTTCTAGATTGTGCTGCATATTTGGGAAATATACATATATCCTAACATTGTTTGTGAATTGATTACCCAGTCTCTTATCCCAATCCTTTCTAACTTCCTCTGTTTGATTCTTATAATTATCGTGCAATATTTTATATGCTCTACTAATTATTTCTTTTTTAATGGCAGCTTCTCTTCTAGATTCTATTAAAAACTCCACCAGTGCCCATCGTTCATTTAGATCTCCCCTATTTCTTTCTCTTTGCCTATACTCTGATATCGATCCATGATAGGAAAGACAATCTGTAACCTGCAGTCCAAATAAATTCTTGTCGTCTTCCCATTCTATCATCTTTTCCTCTTTGGTTATTTGCTCCCAATACCTTGGTTCCTTTGCCAGTTTTCTCCAATAAATTCCAGTCCACTCTTGCCTATTGCCTGTATCCCTAATTACAGTCATCCCTATCAGCAGAATCTCCTTTTTCCATTCCTTTGTTGGTTTAGTTCTTAGAATACTTTCTGCTACTTTATGGATATAATATTCTGTATGATTATTGTTATTCTCCTTAAAGGCCTACATCCAAATCCCACTCTCTCCATGTTTCTTGAGCTTCCACCGTGTTTCATCATCATCCCATTACACTTTAAATTATAGTTTTCTATTTGTGCTATGTATAGGAGCCTTAACTGTGTAGTTCTGAAATACCCCTTCAAATTGGGTAATCCCAGTCCACCCTGTTCTACTGGAAGAATCATCTCTTTATTAACTGCTACCCACTTCTCCTCTGGTTGATAAAAATATGTCTGACCTGTGTATAAAACTAAAGGGACTAAAAACATTTTTACTGCTTGTATCTTACTATCCATATCAATGTAACAAAGCTTCCATTTCTCACTTTTTGTATTATCTTTTGTTTAGTCTCTTCCCACATATCCTTAGCTGCCACACTAGAATAATTTTTAATAAATATTCCTAAATATTTAATTTTATCATGTCCCCATAAATATGGCTATTCCTGAACCAGTTCATGTGCAGATCCATAATTTACCACTATTGCCTTTGCTTTAGCTTCATTAATTTTGTAGCCGGAAAAGATCTAAAACTATCTCAAAATGTTCCACAAAACTGTAATGTCCTTTTCTGGTTTTGTCAAGTATAAAATTATGTCATCTACAAATAAAACCAGCTTTTCTTGACTACCATACCAATTAAATCCTTGAATTTCTGATCCCTTATTTTCTTTGCCAATGGTTCTAAATAAAATGCAAATCATAAAGGGGAAAGAGGACATACTTACCTGGTTCCTCTGCTTAAGCAGAAATTATCAGAGAGGACCCTACCCACTTTAATTTTCACCTCTGATCCAGCATATAGCCTCCTAATCAACCTTATAATTTTTTCAGGAAATGCATATGCTTCCATTGCCCTGCTCATAAAGTCCCAGCTTACTCTGTCAAATGCTTTCTGTGCATCACGACCCACCAACAGTAATGGAACTTTCTTACATTCTGCTTCCCTCTGGATCATCAATGTTCTGTTAATGTTGTCAAATATTTGCCTCCCCACCACAAAACCACATTGATCCATATCTATCAGTTTTGGCATTACTTTTGCCATTCTTTTAGCCATTATAGACATGAACACTTTATAATTATGGTTTAGTATTGAAATGAGCCTGTATGAAGCTGGGTCTGAAGGATCTTTACCCTCTTTAGGTATTACAGCTACCACTGCTTTCTTCTAGGATGGTGGCACTTCTCCTGCTGTTAAGATACTGTTAAACAAAACCTTACATATCTTTATCAATTTTTTCCTCCTAGCTTCCAAACTTCCACAGGAATATCATCCATTCCTGGGAACTTTCCTGAAGATTGGTTACACATCACAATTTTTATCTCATCTTCTTCTATCCTAACCATTAGTAACTGAGCATCATCTACCTCTAACGTTGGCATATTTAATTCTTCCATAAACATTTGCATTTGTATCTTTCCTTGATTTTCATATTTCTCTGCTTTATAGTGACTCTCACAGATTTTCTGAAATATTTCTAATACTTCTATGGGATCACTTGTTACCTTCCTTGTTATAGACTCCCTAAGTTTGTCAACAGTTCTTTCTACTTTCTGTAACCTGAGTCATTGTGCTAAAAGTTTTTGTGCTCTAGTGTTATTATCAAAAAACAGTTGCTTAACAACAATCTATCTAAGCTTGTGCATATTGTTGAGATAATCCCTTATTTTCTGCCTAGCATTCTCCAGTTGATCCTCTTCTTGTTCTGCGAGATTCCCCCTATTCTGCAATACTTTAACACGTCAGTCCCTCTAAATAGTTCTTGTTACTTCTTAACTATAGCAATTTCTTTTATTTCTATCCTATCTTTAAACTCCACCTTAATTCACCCCACTCCCTATCTATATTTTCAGAAGAAATTTCTATCCTATCTAACAGCTCCTGAATAATCTCCACTACCCATTCTTTAGATTCTTCTCTTTTCAACAGATAGGTGGGAAAGTGACAATGTCTCATTTTTATTCCATTACCCTGTGCCTTTATTTTAGCTATTATTGGTGCATGATCTGAAACAGTTTCCATGGAAACATGAAGACCTGCTGCAGAATTGTTACTGAGCATACATGTATTTGCTAGAAAAAGGCCTTATAATGTTCAATGTTCTTTGTCATTTACTTGTTCTCTCTTAAAACATGTTACTAAATCAATCTAAAGTCATTAATCTAGTCATTCCAGCATGCAAGAATGAGAAAAAGCAAATTAATTTTTCTTTTATCATGCTTTCTAACCAGGCTTTTTTTACATTGCAGTGCATATATTTCTTAAAACCGAATAAGAAGAAAGAGAGAAGAAGGGGGAGAGAAAAAATAAAAGAGAAAAAAAAAGAACAGCAGCACCTGTTTACAACCCCCATTATAGTTACAAATAACTGAAAAAAAAAATTACTTTATAGCATGTAAAGAAAACCACATGCCACAAAATTTGTACTATTTAAGAGAAAAAATCTTTACTTACAGTTAACTTTCTCCCTCCTCTTTCCCTCCCAAAAGCACTTTTCTGAACATTAATGACATGAAGTAGGGCATATGCTTTAGAGTCCCCCACACGTCAAACAAATTCTGAAAAAGTCCAATATTTCCAGATTTTCTTGTTCTGTCATATTTCACAAATATAATTATTGCATTGCAATTCTATATTAAGTTACTGGTTTTATTACTGTTCATCTCTAAAATCCTGTCTCTGCTTCATTTTCAACATATTCTCAATTATTCTAGTCGACTCTCATGCTCCTTTCCTTCTCTCCAACATTTTCTGCTGAAAATTTTCAAAATGTTTCACAGGTACAGTCCCTCTGTGGTCTTTGGTAACAGAAGAAGAAGCAGAATCTCCTTCTGCTTCACAGGTTATTTTTTGTTGGACAAACTTTTGTATTTCCTCCTTAGCATGTATTTTATCAAAAAATAGTTTGTTCCTCCAGGGAAGAATACCTCAAAAACAGCTAGGTACAGCAGTGTGAATCTCACACCTACATCATGATATTCCCTGAATAGTGGAATAAATTTGCTCCTCTTCGGTCATTTGTACAATGAGTAGTCATTCTCTGCAAATACTCTGCTGTCTCCCACCTTTAGTACTTTTCCCTTCTGCCACAGTTTTGTCAGAATCAACTCCTTCTGCTGGTAGTATCGCATCTTTACTTTTAAAGGTCAAAGTTGCTTTCTTATAACTAGGTTTGGAGTGTACACATGATGTGCCCTTTCAACTAACAACTCCTGCTGTGAAATACCAGTCCAGTTGTTTATCTGTGCCTTCATAAAAGCAAAGCAGTCTGTTCCTTCCAATTTCTCTGGTATAGCTGAAAATCTCAGGTTTTCCCTACATGCTCTGTCCTCTAATTCTATTATTTTTTAAAACATCTCTTCCTGTGCAGTCTCATATTCAGCCAGCCTTTCCTTCATTTCAACCACTGATTTTGCAGCTTTATCATCTCATCTGAATATCTGTATAAAGATTCTTCCATTTTTTCCTACCTTTTGTTGTTTGTGTTGATATACTCCATTAGTGTTTTGTTTAATTTAACCAGGTCTGTATGCAGTTGTCTTATATCTTCCTCTAGGTTATTAGAAGTCATGGCTGAATGTTGCATTGCTTTTTGCTGAACAGTTGCAGAACTTTCCCCAGTCAGTGTTTCTTCCCCACTTTTTTTTAGCTGATTTTTTTCCAAGTCTTCTGCATTTCTTTATTCCTGGCATCCAGGCAGTGCACTTACTAGCCAGTTACTGAAATTTACCCATAAACACAAGTCTTCTGGCCTTCTCTGCTGAGTTTCTGTTTTCACACTGGGAGAGCTAGAAACAAGCTCAAACAGCACATTTACATAAGCCATGTCATATATACAGGATGCTGGTAATTCTATTGTAGCAGTAAGGGCCTTCTTAAGTTATTTGAGCAGGGACTGCACAAGTTTTTATTTTCAGTACTGGCACCAGTGCACATATCAGGATTGGGCACTTTTTATATTGGGACTTTGTGTACCCAGCTGTACTTTTTATTTTTTAACCTAATTCTGTCCATGATATATGCCATATGCTATATAAAATACAATCTATATAGAAGAGTTGTCTTGGTGAGATTTTGTAAAGCAGGTTCACCTTGTGAAAGTACTCACCAAGAATAGAAGATAAATTCATTTCCAGCAATACTACTATCCTTTGCTTGCTGATTTGATCTTCTGTCCTTTCACACCCCTATCATCTCTCCATTCAGATACATACTGGCAGTCTGTAGTATCCCATGTAAATATATATCACTGATATTAGCTACCAATTAGCATATGAAAAACACCCATGGAACAAGAAAAATGTAGGTATTGCGAACTACTGACTTACATGGAGGAATGTCTTCTCAAACAGCTATTATTATTATCACCTAACCATAAGATATTTAGAGTATCTTAGAATATGATTTTAACATGCTTGATCTTCCTATCCTGCCATTTCTTTGTCAGCAAACTGAGCAAAGATAGTTCTCCTTAATGACAATAGACATTATAAAACATCACATGTTGTGTGATTATACAGCACTACTTTAACTGTGTGCTGCATTCATTGTAATCTAGTGTGTAAGGTACATTCATATACCTAACACCATTCTTACATTCCGTAGAAGTGTGTTTAGCATCTCATTCAAAAACAAATCCAAGAAACAGCATACAAATTGCAATAGAAAACAACACTGCATTTATAGTTACATCACATCTTAGCTTATTATCTTAATGACATTTACATGTAGGATCTATCATACCAAATGCGGATGGTATGACCTAAACGCTAGAATTTTCTTAACCTTTCCTCTAGTGATGCAAGACCAAACATAACAGTGACTATATGTTATGAGCAAACATGACTATCTTGTTTAAAAAGAACTTTGTATTTATCAGCTCCTTATTTTAATGCATTTGGGTTATATTAGTTAGAGAATGTACCAGACTGCAGCAATGTCATAATGCACTTCAAGGACAAGTAGATAAGCTATCCTGAAACTGAAAATCAGTTAAAAATAAACAGAAACATAAAACTGTTTACATACAAATTGACAATGGTGGAAATAGTTGTGTTCCTTATTTCATATTAAACTTATGAGCAATCAGTTCTGCAGATTTTTAAGTGTTGTTTATGATTGTGCAATAAGAGAAATGCTGACTTCACAGAGCATGGGCTTTCTATACAGTTTTCAAGGGTTTACTATGCGGTGCTGTTCAAGGCTTCAACTTTCAAAGAGGGAGTTGGTGTGCATCAGAAAATGCAGAGCAACTATATATATATATATATATATATATATATATATATATATGTATATATATATTTATTTATATATATATTTTTAGAACAAATATTTTTATGTTCAGACTGGTTTGAGAAACTTAACTTGCAGCACTTTAGAGGCAGCTTAATGGCACGAAAGAGGGTTGCATATTCATAAATGACAGATTCAGCTATTGCACATTGCAGCTCAGTATACTATAGAACAGTGGGCTATGATGTAAGAGGTTACTTTCCTAAAAATGAGAAAGCTACTACAGAACCATCAATAGAGACTTCAAATGTTAACCAAAGTGCAGGTTCTAGAACATCGCTGGTGTCTTGGACTTACACACAACCTTTCAAAGGATGCATTTCATGCCTGACTTCAATTAGTTATATTATCTTTTATTAACAACAAAACAGCATACATAGTGTGTCATTCACAAGCAGGCTCAGCACTCTTTAAGTGGGAAGGATGATTATCATGTTAGTGGCAGATGTCTGTTGGTACCAGGCCAGACCTAGTAGTATAACTAATATTCTAATAAATAAAAAAATATATATAGATCAGCGCAGTATAAATTCAGTACAGAAGCCTTCAGAGCATACAGGCTTGAGCTACTCAAGCTGATTGTTATAAACCAACTATAGGAATGTTGATCTGTGTGATAAGGCCTTATAAGCATAAGCAGATTCTAAATGACATGAATCAGCATGTGTGTATACGTGTGTGTGTGTGTGTGTGTGTGTGTGTGTGTGTGTGTGTGTGTGTGTGTGTGTGTATTAGACAGAGATCATGAGTGCACAGATGTAGTTTAGGCTGGGGTTGCCATGTGGAAATTGCAGAAGCATGATATGCCAGATGTTTTCCTGTTACACTACAGTGTGAGGTGGGTGAATTACAATGTTGAATAAAGGTGGGATAATTACATTACTAACTGGTTCATCAGTTTTGGAAGAGGGTCAGGTCTGTGCATGTGTGTGTTCATGTGTGCTCATGCTGGAATATACATTTGAAGTAAGAGTTTTTCTGTCTGCTTCAAGTTAACCTGAAGTGGGAATAGATCAAGTCCTCCCAAAGTGAAGGGTAGAAGGAACTGCTTTTTTGCATTCTTTGTGGTCCTTTTTGGGTTCCCATTATAAACACTGAAGCACAAATTACATAAACATGCAAGACTGAAAATTAAATCCTGAAAGCTACAAAACAGTGAAAAATAAAACCCTGAAAAAGCAAGCATATGCATAATATCAAATACAAGATGCAAGCTTGAAAATCTAAAAAATAAACAGCTATTTTGCAGTGAAACCAAACATTTTTTTTTGGCAAAGGTTGTATGACCTGGGAGTCAGAATACATATTTATAGATAGGGGGTAATGAACTTTTCCCCTGCAAAATATTGTTTATTTACTTTAATTTCACTTAAGTTCATAAGTTGCATTTACTTTCATGTATATAGTCATATGATTTTGGGATTGTGTGTTTGAGTCATTTTCATCTTTCATAACTACATAACTATATTTCCAGTTTTAGGTGTGAATAATTTATATTTCAGTCTTCTGAAGAGATATCTTGATTTTGCACTGTTTTATGGGATAGGGATATGCTTGATTATGACTGGATATTGATTCAGTACTTTTTGATTTCGTTTTTTTATGGATTTGCAATTTGCAAACAGACACACACAAATGCGCATGTACACGCACACACACTGTCTCTTTCTACTTCTGCTTTATGTAGGAAATGATCATTTAATCTGACAGCAGGGATCAGTGCTGCAGGTCCTTGCTTCTATTTACAATCAGGGATTTTGCCTTACTACTTCTCACAATTTGCTGAACATCATTGCTGGCAATTATCTACATAAAGTAGAGATAAATGTCACAAAACTTGTTGAAAAAGAGCTGTACTACACTGATTCACAAGTGCTTAAATTAATAATTTTATGTTTAACTTTGAGAGCTGCCAAGCAGTTTATCTGTCAGTTAAGACATAAATTTGTCTAAAGGACCATAGATACATGGAAATATACAGCACACAGTGTGCATGCTGTATTTGGCCTACCCAGTCTGCTCATTTCATTAGTTGCTAGATAAAAATTTGGATTATATTTAGCATATTATAAAAAATAGACATCAGGAGACAATGAATCGTTCTGGTCTGCTGGAGTGCTATAGCTTGGGCAGGGCAGCTAATTCCTGTCTTTCCTTCCTCTCATTCCAAGTGACCCAAGCTTTTTTAAATATCCTATCAGCCTCTTCTAATCATTCTGACAACTCATTTGACTTGTCTACACCTTGCCATGGTTAAATATCTTCTAATATCTAATTTGAGTGAGACCCACCTAATCTGGCAGTCATGCCACCACAAAAGCCATTTTCTGCTCTAAAGTGAAGTAAACTAACCTCTGTGGCCGCAACTGTGACCCACATGACCCAAGTTTCATTTAGCAGCATGGGAGTCTGGTGGGAAAGTGGGGAATTACATGGCCAGTGCTAGCTTTCCATCTTCAGGGGTGGGTTTCTGCTCATGACCATGTCACTCTCAAGTGGAGACCAGTGGGTGATCCCACAGTTAGAGGCATGCCAAGTCATCGACAGCAAGGGCAGGGAGCTGATACTTTAGCAAGAAGCATGATGTCATCATGTGCTCCACCCCAGTTAGGATCCCTCCTTCTTATAGCATCACAAAAATCATTTCTATAGCCACATATATGATGACCTCCTTCCTGATTCTTGCTCATCAGAGATTGGAGCCCTCACAAGGATACAAATTAAAAATTTCTTGGGTAAAGTTCAGTTACTGGCTAGTAAATACACTGCCTGGATGCCAGCAAAGAAGACATTTAGAAAACATGAAAGAAAATTAACCAGAAAAAGTGAAGAGAAAACACTGTCTGTGAAGGATTGTGCAACTGATCGGAAAAGAGCAGTTCAAACTTCAGCTTTGGTTTAACAGATAGCTTCCGGTAATTTAGAGAAAAAAATAAATCAAGTATACTCAAAGGTGATTAAAATAAACACTGAAGGAATACATCAACTCAAATAACAAAAGGCTGGGAAAATAAAATAACCTTTAACTTGAGTTTAGGTAAACTGGTAAAACTACAAAATCAGGGGTTGAAAAGAAAAAAAAGCTGTTGGAATATGATGTTTCTCAAGAGGAACTGTTTCAAAAAATTGTAGAATTAGAAGACCGAGTTCTCAAAGAAAACCTGAGATTTTCTGTTGTACCAGAGAAACTGGAAGTAACAGACTGTATTAATTTTATGAAAGCACATATAAGAAACTGAACTGGTGTTCCACGGTAGGATTTGTTAACCAAAAGAGCACATCAAGTATATGCTCCAAACCTGGCCATAAGAAATCAGCCAAGACCTATATTACTAAATATGCAGTCATAATAGCAAAAATAGTTGATCCTGAAAAACTGTGGCAGAAGGGTAAAGTATTAAAAACTGGAGAGTGTTAGCAGAAAACGATTATTCACTGTAAAGGCAGAAGAAAAGCAATTTTATCCCAGCAATCAGGGAATGCTTAGAGGCAGGTGTGAGAATCAAGTAGCTACATCCAGCTGTTTTCAGGGTACATTTTCCTAGAGGATCAAAGACATTTTTGATACAGAACAGGCTAATGAGGAAATAAAAAAGTTTATCCATTACACTTTAAATTATAGTTTTCTATTTGTGCTATGTATAGAGCCTTAACTGTGTAGTTCTGAAATACCCCTTCAAATTGGGTAATCCCAGTCCACCCTGTTCTACTGGAAGAATCATCTCTTTATTAACTGCTACCCACAACTTCTCATCTGGTTGATAAAAATACATCTGACCTGTGTATAAAACTAAAGGAACTAAAAACATTTTTACTGATTGTATCTTACTATCCATATCAATGTAACAAAGCTTCCATTTCTCACATTTTGTATTATCTTTTGTTTACTCTCATCCCACATATCCTTAGCTGCCACACTAGAACACTTTTTAATCCATATTCCTAAATATTTAATTTTATCATGTCCCCATAAATATGGGTATTCCTGAACCAGTTCATGTGCGGATCCATAATTTATGACTATTGCCTTTGTTTTAGCTTCATTAATTTTGTAGCCGGAAAAGATCTAAATCTATCTCAAAATGCTCCACAAAACTGTAATGTCTTTTTCTGGTTTTGTCAGGTATAAAATTGTCATCTACAAATAAAACCAGCTTTTCTTGACTACCATACCAATTATATCCTTGAATTTCTGATCCCTTATTTTCTTTGCCAATGGTTCTAAATAAAAATGCAAATCATAAAGGGGAAAGAGGACATACTTACCTGGTTCCTCTGCTTAAGCAGAAATTATCAGAGAGGACCCTACCCACTTTAATTTTCACCTCTGATCCAGCATATAGCCTCCTAATCAACCTTATAATTTTTTCAGGAAATGCATATGCTTCCATTGCCCTGCTCATAAAGTCCCAGCTTACTCTGTCAAATGCTTTCTGTGCATCACGACCCACCAACAATAATGGAACTTTCTTACATTCTGCTTCCCTCTGGATCATCAATGTTCTGTTAATGTTGTCAAATATTTGCCTCCCCACCACAAAACCACATTGATCCGTATCTATCAGTTTTGGCATTACTTTTGCCATTCTTTTAGCCATTATAGACATGAACACTTTATAATTATGGTTTAGCATTGAAATGAGCCTGTATGAAGCTGGGTCTGAAGGATCTTTACCCTCTTTAGGTATTACAGCTACCAGTGCTTTCTTCTGGGATGGTGGCACTTCTCCTGCTAAGATACTGTTAAACAAAACCTTACAGATCTTTATCAATTTTTCCTCCTAGCTTCCAAGCTTCCACAGGAATACCATCTATTCCTGGGAACTTTCCTGTAGATTGGTTACACATCACAATTTTTATCTCATCTCCTTCTATCCTAACCATTAGTAACTGAGCATCATCTACCTCTAACGTTGGCATATTTAATTCTTCCATAAACATTTGCATTTGTATCTTTCCTTGATTTTCATATTTCTCTGCTTTATAGTGACTCTCACAGATTTTCTGAAATATTTCTAATACTTCTACGGGATCACTTGTTACCTTCCTTGTTATAGACTCCCTAAGTTTGTCAACAGTCCTTTCTACTTTCTGTAACCTGAGTCATTGTGCTAAAAGTTTTTTGTGCTCTAGTGTTATTATCAAAAAACAGTTGCTTAACAGTAATCTATCTACGCTTGTGCATATTGTTGAGATAATACCTTATTTTCTGCCTAGCATTCTCCAGTTGATCCTCTTCTTGTTCTGTGAGATTCCCCCCATTCTGCAATACTTTAACACGTCAGTCCCTCTAAATAGTTCTTGTTACTTCTTAACTATAGCGCTTTCTTTTATTTCTATCCTATCTTTAAACTCCACCTTAATTTACCCCACTCCCTATCTATATTTTCAGAAGAAATTTATATCCTCTCTAACAGCTCCTGAATAATCTCCACTACCCATTCTTTAAATTCTTCTCTTTTCAACAGATAGGTGGGAAAGCGCCAATGTCTCATTTTTATTCCATTACCCTGTGCTTTTATTTTAGCTATTATTGGTGCATGATCTGAAACAGTTTCCATGGAAACATGAAGACCTGCTGCAGAATTGTTACAGAGCATACATGTATTTTCTAGAAAAAGGCCTTATAATGTTCAATGTTCTTTATCATAGGTTCATAGGTTCATAGGTTAGTACTAGGCTAACTGCCCTTGTGAGCCATTGTAAGCCTAGCCAATTATCCCTTGTGAGACTCAAACCCTGCACCTTGTGTTTGTAAGGCAAACACCTTAACCATTAAGCCACCCTCCCAACCCCAATCATTTACTTGTTCTCTCTTAAAACATGTTACATATCAATCTAAGGTCATTAATCCAGTCATTCCAGCATGCAAGAATGAGAAAAAGCAAATAAATTTTTCTTTTATCATGCTTTTTAACTAGGCTTTTTTTATATTGCAGTGCATACATTTCTTAAAACCAAATAAGAAGAAAGAGAGAAGAAGGAGGAGAGAAAAAATAAAAGAGAAAAAAAGAACAACAGCGCCTGTTTACAACCCCCATTATATTTACAAATAACTGAAAAAACTTTACTTTATAACATGTAAAGAAAACCACATGCCACAAAATTTGTACTATTTAAGAGAAAAAAATTCTTTACTTACAGTTAACTTTCTCCCTCCTCTTTCCCTCCCAAAAGCACTTTTCTGAACATTAATGACATGAAGTAGGGCATATGCTTTAGAGTCCCCCACACGTTAAACAAATTCTGAAAAAGTCCAATATTTCCAGATTTTCTTGTTCTGTCATATTTCACAAATACAATTATTGCATTGCAATTCTGCATTAAGTTACTGGTTTTATTACTGTTCATCTCTAAAATCCTGTCTCTGCTTCATTTTCAACATATTCTCAATTCTTCTAGTTGACTCTCATGCTCCTTTCCTTCTCTCCAACATTTTCTGTTGAAAATTTTCAAAAAGTTTCACAGGTACAGTCCCTCGGTGGTCTTTGGTAACAGAAGAACAAGAAGCAGAATCTCCTTCTGCTTCACAGCTTTTTTGTTGGACAAACTTTTGTATTTCCTCCTTAGCATGTACTTCATCAAAAAATAGTTTGTTCCTCCAGGGAAGAATACCTCGAAGACAGCTGGGTACAGCAGTGTGAATCTCACACCTACATCATGATATTCCCTGAATAGTGGAATAAATTTGCTCCTCTTCGGTCTTTTGTACAATGAGTAGTCATTCTCTGCAAATACTCTGCTGTCTCCCACCTTTAGTACTTTTCCCTTCTGCCACAGTTTTGTCAGAATCAACTCCTTCTGCTGGTAGGATCGCATCTTTACTTTTAAAGGTCAAAGTTGCTTTCTTATAACTAGGTTTGGAGTGTACACATGATGTGCCCTTTCAACTAACAACTCCTGCTGTGAAATACCAGTCCAGTTGTTTATCTGTGCCTTCATAAAAGCAAAGCAGTCTGTTCCTTCCAGCTTCTCTGGTATAGCTGAAAATCTCAGGTTTTCCCTACATGCTCTGTCCTCTAATTCGATTATTTTTTAAAACATCTCTTCCTGTGCAGTCTCAAATTCAGCCAGCCTTTTCTTCATTTCAACCACTGATTTTGCAGCTTTATCATCTCATCTAAATATCTGTATAAAGATTCTTCCATTTTGTCCTACCTTTTGTTGTTTGTGTTGATATACTCCATTAGTGTTTTGTTTAATTTAACCAGGTCTGTATGCAGTTGTCTTATATCTTCCTCTAGGTTATTAGAAGTCATGTCTGAATGTTGCATTGCTTTTTGCTGAACAGTTGCAGAACTTTCCCCAGTCAGTGTTTCTTCCTCACTTTTTTGTAGCTGATTTTTTCCCAAGTCTTCTGCATTTCTTTATTCCTGGCATCCAGGCAGTGCACTTACTAGCCAGTTACTGAAATTTACCCATAAACACAAGTCTTCTGGCCTTCTCTGCTGAGTTTCTGTTTTCACACTGGGAGAGCTAGAAACAAGCTCAAACAGCACATTTACATAAGCCATGTCATATATACAGGATGCTGGTAATTCTATTGTAGCAGTAAGGGCCTTCTTAAGTTATTTGAGCAGGGACTGCACAAGTTTTTATTTTCAGTACTGGCACCAGTGGACATATCAGGATTGGGCACTTTTTATATTGGGACTTTGTGTACCCAGCTGTACTTTTTATTTTTTAACCTAATTCTGTCCATGATATATGCCATATGCTATATAAAATACAGTCTATATAGAAGTGTTGTCTTGGTGAGATTTTGTAAAGCAGGTTCACCTTGTGAAAGTACTCACCAAGAATAGAAGATAAAGTCATTTCCAGCAATACTACTATCCTTTGCTTGCTGATATGATCTTCTGTCCTTTCACACCCCTATCATCTCTCCATTCAGTTACATACTGGCAGTCTGTAGTATCCCATGTAAATATATATCACTGATATTAGCTACCAATTAGCGTATGAAAAACACCCATGGAACAACAAGAAAAATGTAGGTATTGCGAACTACTGACTTACATGGAGGAATGTCTTCTCAAACAGCTATTATTATCACCTAACCATAAGATATTTAGAGTATCTTAGAATATGATTTTAACATGCTTGATCTTCCTATCCTGCCATTTCTTTGTCAGCAAACTGAGCAAAGATAGTTCTCCTTAATGACAATAGACATTATAAAACATCACATGTTGTGTGATTATACAGCACTACTTTAACTGTGTGCTGCATTCATTGTAATCTAGTGTGTAAGGTACATTCATATACCTAACACCATTCTTACATTCCGTAGAAGTGTGTTTAGCATCTCATTCAAAAACAAATCCAAGAAACAGCATACAAATTGCAATAGAAAACAACACTGCATTTATAGTTACATCACATCTTAGCTTATTATCTTAATGACATTTACGTGTAGGATCTATCATACCAAATGCAGATGGTATGACCTAAAGGCTAGAATTTTCTTAACCTTTCCTCTAGTGATGCAAGACCAAACATAACAGTGACTATATGTTATGAGCAAACATGACTATCTTGTTTAAAAAGAACTTTGTATTTATCAGCTCCTTATTTTAATGCATTTGGGTTATATTAGCTAGAGAATGTACCAGACTGCAGCAATGTCATAATGCACTTCAAGGACAAGTAGATAAGCTATCCTGAAACTGAAAAATCAGTTAAAAATAAACAGAAACATAAAACTGTTTACATACAAATTGACAATGGTGGAAATAGTTGTGTTCCTTATGCAACTATATTTCATATTAAACTTATGAGCAATCAGTTCTGCAGATTTTTAAGTGTTGTTTATGATTGTGCAATAAGAGAAATGCTGACTTCACAGATCATGGGCTTTCTATACAGTTTTCAAGGGTTTACTATGCGTTGCTGTTCAAGGCTTCAGCTTTCAAAGAGGGAGTTGGCGTGCATCAGAAAATGCAGAGCAACTATATATATATGTATATATATATATTTTTATATTTATTTATTTATTTATTTATTTATTTATTTATTTTTTAGAACAAATATTTTTATGTTCAGACTGGTTTGAGAAACTTAACTTGCAGCACTTTAGAGGCAACTTATTGGCATGAAAGAGGGTTGCATATTCATAAATGACAGATTCAGCTCTTGCACATTGCAGCTCAGTATACTATATAACAGTGGGCTATGATGTAAGAGGTTACTTTCCTAAAAATGAGAAAGCTACTACAGAACCATCAATAGAGACTTCAAATGTTAACCAAAGTGCAGGCTCTAGAATATCACTGGTGTCTTGGACTTACACACAACCTTTCAAAGGATGCATTTCATGCCTGACTTCAATTAGTTATATTATCTTTTATTAACAACAAAACAGCATACATAGTTTGTCATTCACAAGCAGGCTCAGCACTCTTTAAGTGGGAAGGATGATTATCATGTTAGTGGCAGATGTCTGTTGGTACCAGGCCAGACCTAGTAGTATAACTAATACTCTAATAAATAAAAAAAAATAGATCAGCGCAGTATAAATTCAGTACAGAAGCCTTCAGAGCATACAGGCTTGAGCTACACAAGCTGATTTTTATAAACCAACTATAGGAATGTTGATCTGTGTGATAAGGCCTTATAAGCATAAGCAGATTCTAAATGACATGAATCAGCATGTGTGTATACGTGTATGTGCATGTGTGTGTGCGTGTGTTAGACAGAGAATATGAGTGCACAGATGTAGTTTAGGCTGGGGTTGCCATGTGGAAATTGCAGAAGCATGATATGCCAGATGTTTTCCTGTTACACTACAGTGTGAGGTGGGTGAATTACAATGTTGAATAAAGGTGGGATAATTACATTACTAACTGGTTCATCAGTTTTGGAAGAGGGTCAGGTCTGTGCATGTGTGTGTTCATGTGTGCTCATGCTGGAATATGCATTTGAAGTAAGAGTTTTTCTGTCTGCTTCAAGTTAACCTGAAGTGGGAATAGATCAAGTCCTCCCAAAGTGAAGGGTAGAAGGAACTGCTTTTTTGCATTCTTTGTGGTCCTTTTTGGGTTCCCATTATAAACACTGAAGCACAAATTACTTAAACATGCAAGACTGAAAATTAAATCCTGAAAGCTACAAAACAGTGAAAAATAAAACCCTGAAAAAGCAAGCATATGCATAATATCAAATACAAGATGCAAGCTTGAAAATCTAAAAAATAAACAGCTATTTTGCAGTGAAACCAAACATTTTTTTTTGGCAAAGGTTGTATGACCTGGGAGTCAGAATACATATTTATAGATAGGGGGCAATGAACTTTTCCCCTGCAAAATATTGTTTATTTACTTTCATTGCACTTGCTAAGTTCATAAGTTGTATTTACTTTCATGTATATAGTCATATGATTTTGGGATTGTGTGTTTCAGTCATTTTCATCTTTCATAACTACATAACTATATTTCCAGTTTTAGGTGTGAATAATTTATATTTCAGTCTTCTGAAGAGAAATCTTGATTTTGCACTGTTTTATGGGATAGTGGTTATGTTTGATTATGACTGGATATTGATTCAGTTCTTTTTGATTTCCTTTTTTTAAGGATTTGCAATTTGCAAACAGACACACACAAATGCGCGTGCACATGCACACACACTGTCTCTTTCTACTTCTGCTTTATTTAGGAAATCATTTAATCTGACAGCAGGGATCAGTGCTGCAGGTCATTGCTTCTATTTACAATCAGGGATTTTGCCTTACTACTTCTCACAATTTGCTGAACATCATTGCTGGCAATTATCTACATAAAGTAGAGATAAATGTCACAAAACTTGTTGAAAAAGAGCTGTACTACACTGATTCACAAGTGCTTAAATTAATAATTTTATGTTTAACTTTGAGAGCTGCCAAGCAGTTTATCTGTCAGTTAAGACATAAATTTGTCTAAAGGACCATAGATACATGGAAATATACAGCACACAGTGTGCATGCTGTATTTGGCCTACCCAGTCTGCTCATTTCATTAGTTGCTAGATAAAAATTTGGATTATATTTAGCATATTATAAAAAATAGACATCAGGAGACAATGAATCGTTCTGGTCTGCTGGAGTGCTATAGCTTGGGCAGGGCAGCTAATTCCTGTCTTTCCTTCCTCTCATTCCAAGTGTCCCAAGCTTTTTTAAATATCCTATCAGCCTCTTCTAATCATTCTGACAACTCATTTGACTTGTCTACACCTTGCCATGGTTAAATATCTTCTAATATCTAATTTGAGTGAGACCCACCTAATCTGGCAGTCATGCCACCACAAAAGGCACTTTCTGCTCTAAAGTGAAGTAAACTAACCTCTGTGGCCGCAACTGTGACCCACATGACCCAAGTTCATTTAGCAGCATGGGAGTCTGGTGGGAAAGTGGGGAATTACATGGCCAGTGCTAGCTCTCCATCTTCAGGGGTGGGTTTCTGCTCATGACCATGTCACTCTCAAGTGGAGACCAGTGGGTGATCTCACAGTTAGAGGCATGCCAAGTCATCGACAGCAAGGGCAGGGAGCTGATACTTTAGCAAGAAGCATGATGTCATCATGTGCTCCACCCCAGTTAGGATCCCTCCTTCTTATAGCATCACAAAAATCATTTCTGTAGCCACATATATGATGTCCTCCTTCCTGATTCTTGCTCATCAGAGATTGGAGCCCTCACAAGGATACAAATTAAAAATTTCTTGGGTAAAGTTCAGTTACTGGCTAGTAAATACACTGCCTGGATGCCAGCAAAGAAGAAATTTGGAAAACATGAAAGAAAATTAACCAGAAAAAGTGAAGAGAAAACACTGTCTGTGAAGGATTGTGCAACTGATCGGCAAAGAGCAGTTCAAACTTCAGCTTTGGTTTAACAGATAGCTTCCGGTAATTTAGAGAAAAAAATAAATCAAGTATACTCAAAGGTGATTAAAATAAACACTGAAGGAATATATCAACTCAAATAACAAAAGGCTGGGAAAATAAAAGAACCTTTAACTTGAGTTTAGGTAAACTGGTAAAACTGCAAAATCAGGGGTTGAAAAGAAAAAAAAGCTGTTGGAATATGATGTTTCTCAAGAGGAACTGTTTCAAAAAATTGTAGAATTAGAAGACCGAGTTCTCAAAGAAAACCTGAGATTTTCTGTTGTACCAGAGAAACTGGAAGTAACAGACTGTATTAATTTTATGAAAGCACATATAAGAAACTGAACTGGTGTTCCACGGTAGGATTTGTTAACCAAAAGAGCACATCAAGTATATGCTCCAAACCTGGCCATAAGAAATCAGCCAAGACCTATATTACTAAAGATGCAGTCATAATAGCAAAAATAGTTGATCCTGAAAAACTGTGGCAGAAGGGTAAAGTATTAAAAACTGGAGAGTGTTAGCAGAAAACAATTATTCACTGTAAAGGCAGAAGAAAAGCAATTTTATCCCAGCAATCAGGGAATGCTTAGAGGCAGGTGTGAGAATCAAGTAGCTACATCCAGGTGTTTTCAGGGTACATTTTCCTAGAGGATCAAAGACATTTTTGATACAGAACAGGCTAATGAGGAAATAAAAAAGTTTATCCAACAGAAAGTGAGCCAGCAGGCAGAAGGGGGCTCTGCTTCTCATTCATCTGACAGTAAAGTTTATACAAAGACTTTCCTAGTGAAACCTTTTCCAATGTTTGAAAGGAAAATGCTTGAGAGACAGAAAAAAGCACAGGAGTTGATTAGAAGAATGAAGAGTACATTGGACTTGAACCAGAGTATGTTGTTGTGAGATGGAGATGAAGAAGAACACCAGGAACACTGAAATTAGTGAATAAATTGGGGACTATAAATCATCAATCACATTTGTTAAATATAACTTTGCAAGAAAAAGTGCCTTAAAAAGACAGTTTTTTGTTGGCTTTGTTAAATTTGTGGGTAGGCTATAAAGAATATACCCCACTTTATCATCTTGACTTGTAAATAAAAAAAACAAGCCGGCTCTGAGAATTCTTAAGCCTTTTAATGGACCGAGCAAACAAAACAACAATGAATAAAACCATAAACAACAGTAGAAAGTATTTGTAATTAAGGGCTTTCACCCATAATAACAGTCGGGCATCATGAGAGTAACAAAACCTGTCTAAAATTTTAGCTTTTAAACTAACTCAAAATCACCCACCCCCAAATTAGAACCAATGGCAACTCAAACACAATCATTAACTAACTAGATTGTTATGTTTGTAAATTCAATGTTGTGTGAAAAATAAAAAATAAAAAATACTTGCATACTTAAATAAATCCTATTAATATACAAATGTACAAGTATACTGATGTGCAAATATACAAAATGTAAATAAATATACTAATATATAAATGTATGCTAGAATGTAAAAATGTATCTAATAAAAATATATATGTCAATCTGTTGTTAGACACTAAAAAAGTTATTGTTAACCACTAAGGTAGTTTAAAAATGTGTCCCTTTACAATGTTAAATTGAAAATAAAAAAAATAAATAAACAATTGGTGACATTCACAAACAGGGAATTCATTACGATATAAAGCAATCTATGCCCCTTACATCTCAATAAATTTGTAATTAAATAGTAATAGTAAAGATGAAAGTAAATATAAATATGTGTATATATTTATAAATGTATTAAAACTATCCCATAAAAATGAACTGAAAAAGTTTTGTATAACATATTTAAACTGTCAGTTAATGAAACACTTTACTGATAGTCAATTTATATACAATAAGACCTGTTTTAAAATACTGGACAATGAAATATGGTCATTGATTCCTGGTGGCTTAGATGCATCAAGCCTAAGCTGCCATAGACATTCTTTGACCTCTAATAGTTACAAATACTTTCTACTGTTGTTTACGGTTTTATTCATTGTTGTTTCGTTTGCTCGGTCCATTAAAAGGCTTAAGAATTCTCGGAGCCGGCTTGGTTTTTTATTTACAAGTCAAGACGATTTGTTTATTGTGTACTTGGATGTTTTAAATATGGAGTCTTTTCACTGACTGTTGTATGCATTAACGATACTGAAGTAAAAAGTATGTTTTAGTTGTAAGAAATATAGTCTTTACTGCATTACAAGAGACAAAAGTCTTGGCAAAAGCAAGTATAATGCTAATATGCTTTGATCTCGGGCTGCTGGGGAGGGGGTGGGGTGTAAATGTGCACTGATTATATTATATGTAGAATAAAGATAATTTCTCTTATTTTCACAATGGTGAATGCCTAAATTAATGTCCTTGGCTTAAACTACAAACAAGTTTTTTGTTTTTTTTTGTAAACAAGTACACTTTAAAAAAAGACAAAATGATGAAAGACATGAAAATGCCAGGTTTCTTACATCTGCAAAGATATTAACTTTTTTTTTTCCATTAGCAAATGTTCAGTGGGAGTCAAGAAGTGTGCAGCTAAGGGCAGCTATAAATTATTTTCTGAGTAAATTTACGAAGATTCATTGCTGAGTGCATTTCCATTGAGACGAGCATCTGCACATTCAAGCAGTTAATCTTGAAAGTTCTCTGTATTCTTTGCTGAGGGAAATGCAAAATTTAAAGGTATAATTGTAAGCAGGTAAGTGAAAAATAAAGTCTGAAATTATGGGAAGTGAATAATAGATATCAGACTCCCTAGCAGCCTTAATATTTTAATGCATTTAATTGAAAAGTGTACAATTTTGTTTTATTTAAAGATAGCCAGTCTAGATTTTCTTAGGGCTAAAAGTTAATGTTTTCTGAAAGCATACAAGCAGTCTTTCACATTTGGGAGGGGAAAGGAGATAAGATAAGAACAGACACAAATCACTGTAAGTGGGAACACAGGCTGTAGCATCAGCTTTATTGTGGCTAACCTTAATTTTATAGTAGGTAATGCCTGTGAGTGCAGCTTTTGATCGGGACATTGTTCCTATCTGGGGGTCAGACTTCATTTTTTGAGGATGTAGATAGTTTTGTGTTTGTTCTAAATTAATTTGGAATGGGGCTGTTTTGAAAATGAATTTAGTTTTTGTTTGAGGGTTTTCATTAAAATAAAAAGTCTTCAAAAAACATGACATAGGGTCAGATGAGATGAGAAGAAATTACTGTATGAAAGACCAGCCTGCCAGACATTAATATGTGCATGCAACACAAAAGTTGTTGTGAAGACTGGTAGAGAAGGGTGAAGGCTGCCAAACTAGCCTGATAGAATTGTGCAGATAATTCTGTCATTTGTAAATATAAATGTAAAATGCAGGCTTGTTTCTTAAATGAAAGAAAATACTAAAATGTTGAACTTCAAGATTGTAGCAACATTGCCATCTGCTGTAAGGAAAAATAAGTCAAGCATTTCAAATATTTCTTTTGAAGTTAAAATTATTTCAAATATATCCTTTGATCCGTAGAGCTCGGAGTCAACCTGTCTGGGATAGCACATTCTTTCTATTGCTTTAACTTAAGGAATAATTACTAGAGTATGCATGTGAAATGTCTTTTATTGTTGTAGCTTCCTGAGCAGGTGTTAGCTTGCTAAATAATGTAGCCTGTTGGCCTGGGAACTCCAGGCTGTCAAAATGATGTAATGTGTATACTGGGAAAACCTAAGTGTCAAAATGATGTAATCTGGGAGGGCCCAGCAGAAATGTTTGTTAGTGATTTTAAAAACTATTGCTCAGAGAGAGACTGTAAGCATTTGTGTCTGACTATTCAACTCAACACTGCCTTGCTCTATGTAAGTAAGTTACTTTAGAAGTATGTTTTCTTGTAGCAATAGCTAGGAATTAGAAAAGTTTAGACTATGTGTTTTTCTGTTATGTCAGAACTGTACTACTGAATTATTTTTATTAAATATTTTTAAACCCTTTTCAACTGTGGCTGGTTTACGTATAGATAAATTAAACTCTAGAGTACATTGCATGCTTATAGGTGATCCTGTAATAAGCCCTTCCAATAAGCCTTGATTGCTTAGTTGCACTACTATTGGATAATAATATTGCACAGTAATAATTGGACACCCTTTTAAGGGCCTTTGGGTAGCTGATAATTATTAGCTGGTGGTGGCAAGAATTACTACCATATAGTCTGGGTATAGACGCACAACTGGAGAATCTGAATCAGCCTTTCCCAGGAGTGTCTGTGAAGTTGTATAAATACTTATCTCAAAGTGTGTGTCTGTCATCTACTTGGGCAGGACATGAAGCACTGGTTGGACAGAGAGGGTACTGGAGGTTAGATTGCCAGCTAGGCTGACATCCGGACCCTATAGCTGTGCCAGTGGGGAGTCTTATTGGGGACCTGGAGAGCAAGGGAGCAACCAGCCCCAGACTGACTGTGATCTCTGTGTGCTCTTAAGGGAAACTGCACTTTACTGTGTGTATTTGTTACCCTTTCTCCCATATGAGATGCCCTCTCTGGTGTTAGTGGTGAGGATTGAGGCTCCTTGATTGCTGGGCCAGGGCACGGGCTTCACATATTAATTGGTGGCAGTGGTTGGGATATCCACCTCACATATTAATTGTTTGCAGTGGTGGGATCCACTTCACATATTATAATTGGTGGGCATTAGTGGATATCCACATCACATATTAATTAGTTGGCAAATACTAATTGGCTTGTAGTGGTGTGGGTAAAGTGAATCCTGTAGCTTATGTACAGTGATCTCTGAAGGTGTTTTGTATTCTAACACAGCCATGCAGTGAATACTCAGAGTTAAGATCACAATTGTTTTCCTTTGTTAACTTAGTCAGGCAGCATGTTAGCAGAGGAGTATGGAAAGATGGCAAGGAGCCAGCTGGTGGAGATGTGCCAGGCTAGGGGACTGGTGCATGGAAACCTGACTAAGGCAGACCTGATTGCAGCCTTGGTTACAGCTGCATCAGAAAACAGCATCCAGGAGGACAATCAGACTGGCAGTAGAGATACAATATCCTCAGAGAATGGACAGCTCAACCTTTTTGTGAAGGACAATCAGACTGGCAGTGGAGGTACAATATCCTCAGAGAATGGACAGCTCAACCTTTCTGCAGTGGACTTAAAAATCCAGATGGAGCTAAAGAGACTTCAGTTAGATGCCAGGTGTTTGGAGATAGAAGCCAAAGAAAAGGAGCATCAGAGGAGGCACGAGAGGGAAATGCTGACTCTTCACCAGAGTCATGGAGGTAATGAGGAAGGGAGTAACTGGACCCCAAAAGCACAACAGGTCAATAAATTTCTTCTGCAATTTAAAAAGGGGGATAATTTTGATAGTTTCATTCATATGTTTGAGAGGGTATGCAAACAGTATAGTGTTGACCAAAGGTTCTGGGTATGGTTCCTGACCCCCTTATGGGAAAGCTGTAACTTTTTTGTCAAAAAATGCCTGATGCTGTCTGTTTTGATTATACTGCTGTAAAAATGTATTTTAGAATGTTTTAAGCTAACACCTGAAATGTATAGGAAAAAGTTTTGTGAGCATAAGATGCAAGGAAGATGAAAGTATGTGTGAATATGTTGCTGAACTGAGCACTTATTTTCATAGCTGGGTGAGTGGATGTCAGGTCACCACTTTTGAAGGGCTGGCAGACCTTTTAGTGAGGGAACAAGCCCTTAGCACTTTGCCTAAGGACATGAGGATCTGGTTAGCTGATAGACAATGTGCTACTTCAGATGAGTTGGGGAAGAAGGGAGACCTATACCTGGCAAGCAGAGCAGCCCTGCACAGGATGGGGACCCCCAGTACTGCTCATGGGTCCAAAGGAACCCATGGTGGGCAGCACAGACTGCCCCAACAGAATCTGCCAGTAGCAGGAGAAGCCACTAGTCCAGGTACAGGTCCAGGAGCTAGGGTTAAATGTTTTGAATGCAACCAGTGGGGCCATGTGGCATACAGGTGTCCATGGAGGCAAGGTGGGGAACCAGAGGTGAGGGAGACAGTAAGTGGGAAAGACAAAATGCCAATAGTAGGTTGTCTTGAGACAACAGGGATACTAAACTACCATCCTGCAGATGTCCTGAGTGGGAAGGATTTGGATGAGGCAGTACCATGTGCTTATGCAGTTACACGTGGTCAGGCTAGGAGACAAGCATGTGGGTCTGGTAGCTTGGGGGAGACCCAGATAGACTACATACTTGCAGCCAGGGCTGGTGATGTGGTTACTTCAGGGAGTGAGCTACGCTGTAGCAGTGGGACTGAAGGTGAGCCACAGCTGCTTGTGGGTACTGATGGTCCCTTGGACAGAGTGACTGCAAAGGTGGAGGTGAGTAGTAGTACCCAGGCTGACAGTGAATCACCACTGTCAGAGGATGCCAGACTTCCTGTGGAAGGGGAGCTGGGAAAGGTTACAAGGAGAGAGTTAAGACAGGCTCATCTCTCAAACCCTACATTGCAAGGCCTGAGGCAGGTAGATAGGGAGGTACCTGATTCTCAAGGGAAGGGGGAATCTGCATACTGGAACAAAGGGTTACTATACAGAGAGTGGACCCCTGAGGGAGGGCAAGAAGGTGAGAAAGTACAGCAATTGGTAGTGCCTAGAGCCTACCATCTGGCACTTCTAGCCATAGCCCATGACATTCCCTTTGCAGGCCATATGGGCATAGAACGTACAAAGAGACGTATTATGCAAACTTCTATTGACCTGGAATTTTCAGAGATGTAATAGGGTACTGCAGGATTTGTGAGCAGTGCCAAAATGTAGGCAAGGCAGGAGACAAGGTTAGAGCTCCTTTGATGCCTTTGCCTGGTATTGAGGAGCCATTTCAGAGGGTAGCTATGGATATTGTGGGTCCTCTGAGTACCCCAAGTTCCACAGGGAAAACGTATATCCTAGTTGTAGTGGATTATGCTACACGATACCCTGAGGCAGTGGCTCTGTCCTCCATTGAGGCAGAGAAGGTGGCAAATGCTTTGTTAGAGATTTTCAGCAGGGTGGGTTTCCCAATAGAAATACTGTCTGACAGAGGTGCCAATTTCATGTCCGACCTGCTGGCTTGTCTGTGGAAGTCCTGTGGGGTGAAGCACATGAAGACCACCCCCTACCACCCCCAGACTATTGGTCTTGTTGACAGGTTAAACTCTACAATCAAGTCCATGCTACAGGCATTTGCAGATCAGTTTAAGAGGGAATGGGACAGATATTTGCCCCATCTGTTGTTTGCTTACAGAGAGGTTTCCCAGGAATCCACAGGCTTTTCACCCTTTGAGTTGCTGTATGGACATAGGGTAAGGGAACCTCTAGACTTAATTCAAGATGAGTGGGAAGGTGAGTGCAAGTCTCACAAGGTGTCTGTTGAGGCATACATTGTAAACCTCAGGACAAGAGACTCCAGGGTACTCATGGGCTTGGCCCAGGAGAATCTGACAGAAGCCCAACATCAGAAAAAAGTGAGGTATGACAGGAATGCTCGAGCTAGAGAGTATGCTGTGGGGCAGCAGGTAATGGTTCTCATTCCTGTCAGACACAACAAGCTGCAAAAAGTTTGGGTGGATCCCTACAAGGTGGTAAGAAAGGTAAGTGATGTTAACTACATGGTGGAACTGCTAGGCAGATGGCAGGGGCACAAATTGTACCATGTTAACATGATGAAACCTTACCATGATAGGGAGGCCCTTGTGTTGAGCATTTGCAGTGGATTGCAGCAGATGTCTGAGGGAGATCTGGGGACTGATCTCCTCAGTGAGGCTTGGGCTGACACCTCAGTGGAAGGGGTAGCAATGTCCCAGCACCTATCTCCTACCCATGTTTGAGAAATCCGAGCAGTGTTGCAGGAATTTGGGGACATGTTCACTGGAAAACCAGGGTGCACCCACCTGGTGCAGCACCAGGTGGATACAGGACCCCAAAGGCCTATTAAGCAGGCCCCTTATAGGGTGCCTGAGAGAGTCACACAGACTCTGAGGGAAGAGGTACAGGAGATGTTGGAACTAGGGGTGATTCAAGAGTCCAACAGTCCCTGGGCCTCCCCAGTGGTGCTGGTGCCAAAGAAGCATGGTAGCACCAGGTTCTGTGTGGACAACAGGAAATTACATAGTCACACAGAGTCGGATGCTTACCCCATACCTAGGACAGATGAGGCCCTAGAGCAGCTGGGTGGGGCTAACAATCTTACAACCATTGATCTTACCAAGGGTTACTGGCAGGTGCCCTTGACTCCCAGTGCTAGAGAGAAGTCACATTTGTGACTCCTTTTGGCTTGTATGAGTTCACAAAGATGCCCTTTGGGATGAATAATGCCCCAGCGACTTGCCAGAGGTTGGTGGATAATATCCTAGCAGAAGCAAGAGGGTTTGCCCTTGCTTACCTAGATGATATTGCCATCTGCAGCCATTCCTGGCCAGAACACCTTCAGCATGTCAGTGAGGTGTTGGGCAGACTACAGAGGGCAGGGATGACCATTAAGCTGAGCAAATGTCAGGTGGTTATGGCGGATGTCTCCTACCTAGGACATAGAGTGGGGAGTGGTACGATAAGACCAGAACCTGCCAAAGTGGAAGCCATTCAGGCATGGCCTGCACCTGTTACTAAAAAGCAGGTGAGGGCATTCTTAGGGACAGCAGCGTACTACAGAAAGTTTGTCCCTAGTTATAGTACCATAGCTGCTCCCCTCACAGACCTGACAAGGAAGAACAGGCCAGATAAAGTAGTGTGGACCCCAGCATGTGAGCAGGCATTCCAAAAGCTTAATGGAGCTTTGAGAGGATCCCCTGTGTTAGCCAGTCCAGATTACAGCAAATAATTTGTTGTGCAAGTGGATGCTTTGAACCATGGGGTGGGGGCTGTACTTAGCCAGATTTCTTCAGAGAAGGAAGAGCACCCAGTGGTTTATCTCAGTCATAGGCTCCAACCTAGGGAGGAATGCTATGCAGCTGTAGAAAGGGAATGTCTATCCATAGTTTGGGCACTGCAGAAACTTCAACCTTATCTGTATGGAAGAAAATGCACTGTTATAACAGATCACAACCCTCTAACATGGTTAAACAGAGCCAGTCAGCAAAATGCCAAGTTGCTAAGATGGATCCTGGGGTTGCAAGCATATGATATATCAGTGTAGCACCGCAGTGGGATTGGCAATGCAGATGGGCTCTCAAGACAGGGAATGGGGTAAGGTATACTCAGATAGACCTAACCCTCTAAAGCTGCGTTTATCAAGGGTCACTTGGAAAAATTAGCTTGAGTTCTCCTTGGGGGAGAAATGTGAAGACTGGTAGAGAAGGGTGAAGGCTGCCAGCCTAGCCAGATAGAATTGTGCAAATAATTCTGTCATTTGTAAATATAAATGTAAAATACAGGCTTGTTTCTTAAATGAAAGAAAATACTAAAATGTTGAACTTCAAGATTGTAGCAACATTGCCATCTGCTATAAGGAAAACTAAGTCAAGCATTTCAAATATTTCTTTTGAAGTTAAAATTATTTCAAATCTATCCTTTGATCTGTAGAGCTTGGAGTCAGCCTGTTTGGGCTAGCACATTCTTTCTATTGTTTTAACTTAAGGAATAATTACCAGAGTGTACATGTGAAATGTCTTTTATTGTTGTAGCTTCCTGGGCGGGTGTTAGCTTGCTAATTAATGTAGCCTGTTGGCCTGGGAACTCCAGGCTGTCAAAATGATGTAATGTGTATACTGGGAAAACATAAGTGTCAAAAAGATGTAATCTGGGAGGGCCCAGCAGAAATGTTTGTTAGTGATTTTAAAAACTATTGCTCAGGGAGAGACTGTAAGCATTTGTGTCTGACTATTAGATTCAGCACTGCCTTGCTCTATGTAAGTAAGTTACTTTAGAAGTATGTTTTCTTGTAGCAATAGCTAGGAATTAGAAAAGTTTAGACTAAGTGTTTTTCTGTTATGTCAGAACTGCACTACTGAATTATTTTATGTTTCTGTGTTGTCTCTGAACTCTTGAATAGCACTGTGGTGCAGTAGTATTGTCTTGTGTTTTTAGTATTTATTATTAAATATTTTTAAACACTTTTCAACTGTGGCTGGTTTATGTAGAGATCAATTAAGCTCTAGAGTACATTGCATGCTTATAAGTGATCCTGTAATAAGCCCTTCCAATAAGCCTTAATTGCTTAGTTATACTACTATTGGATAATAATATTGCACAGTAATAATTGGACACCCTTTTAAGGGACTTTGGGTAGCTGATAATTATTAGCTGGTGGTGGCAGGAATTACTATCTTATAGTCTGGGTATAGGGGCACAGCTGGAGAATCTGTGTCAGCCTTTCCCTGGAGTGTCTGTGAAGTTGTATAAATCCTTACCTCAAAGTGTGTGTGTGTGTGTGTGTGTGTGTGTGTGTGTGTGTGTGTGTGTGTGTGTGTGTGTGTGTGTGTGTGTGTGTGTGTGTGTCAGCTACTTGGGCATGGACATGAAGCACTGGTTGGACAGAGGGGGTACTGGAGGTTAGTGTGTCAGCTAGGCTGAGATCTGGACCCTATAGCTGTGCCAATGGGGAGTCTTATTGGGAACCTGGAGAGCAAGGGAGCAACCAGCCCCAGACTGACTGTGATCTCTGTGTGCTCTTAAGGGAAATTGCCTTTACTGTGTGTATTTGTTATCCTTTCACCATATGAGATGCCCTGTCTGGTGTTAGTGGTGAGGATTGAGTCTCCTTGATTGCTCAGCCAGGGCAAGGGCTTCACAGTTGTAAACACACATTAAAAATAATGTCAAGTATAATACGTAGGAACAATAACTATTTATCATAATGGCTACTCTAGCCATTGTATCCTGGAATGTAAATGTTGAATGAAAATAGGAAATATTATTAAATTATATTAAAAATGAAGACTGCAAATAGCAGTGCTGCAAGAGACACGTTTTGGAAAGAAGTGAGCATGTATATTTGGTGAAGAAAGGATTTCAGGATGGATATTCATGTGCAAAATGGGAAAAACGGGTTGTGGATGGATGGATGGATGGATTCAGCAGAATATCAGAGACAAAGGAAAAGGGAGTAATTATAATAACTTCTAGTTTGACTCAATTGTGATAGAGGAGGGAAAAATTACAATAATGGTAGACTTGTGGTAGCAAGGTTCTATTGGCAAAGGAGGAGTATTATGCTGGTACATATTTAGATTCCAACAAAAACTACCAATAGAAACCTTAAGAATTTTGGGAGAGAAATAATCAGCTTTCAACAGGGAACAGAACTTGATTTGCAATAGTGAGGATGTATCAGAGAACCTAGAAGGGATATGTATATAACAAAAGAGGGTAGATTTCTGAAAATATTTGGTATGGAAGATACAAATTCAGTAGTATAAACTGGAGAGAATTTATATATCATTCCCAAAAGTGCAGAAACTGAGCTAGACTGGATAGAAATTATATTTCACAGGAGCATTTGCATTTAATTGAAAGCTTTGACACACATCCAATAACTATTTCTGATAATGCACTAGCAAAAACTAAGATAAAATGCAGGGTAATAAAGTAAACATGAGACACTGGTGCTTTCCCGCCTACCTGGTAAATAGAGAGGAATTTAAAGAATGGATAGTGGAAATTATTCAAAAGTTATTAGGGAAGATAGAAATATCTTCAGAAATTATAGCTAATAAATGGGATGAAATGAAGCTGGAGTTTAAAAATATGGTAGAAATAAAACAAAAAGGAGATAGGGTTAAAAAGTAACAGGAATTACTCAGAGGGGCTGACAAAGGTTAAAGCACTACAGAATAAGTGGAATCTCACAGAGCAAGAAGCAATGCAACTGCAGAGTGCTAAAGAGAAGATAAGAGAGTATATGGATAATATGCATGAGTTTAGAAAGAGCTACTAAGCAATTATTTTTGATAATGACTCTACAGCACAAAACTTTTAGTACAACAACTTAGGCAACAGAAAGTAGAAAGGGCTGTCATCAAATGTAGCGAGCCTATAACAAAAAATATAACAAAGGATCCTGTAGAGGTAGAGAGTTTAGAGATAATTCAGAAATGTTAAGAAAATTTGTATAAAGCAGAGGAATGTAGACATCAATAAAGAACACAAATGTAAATATTTATGGAAGACTTAAATATATCAAGGTTAGAGGGAGATGAAGCTCAACAACTAACAGTTAAGACAGGAGGGGATGAGATAAAAATGGTGATGTATAATCAATCTTCAGGAAAGTCTCCAGGAAGTGATAATATTCATATGGAAATTTGTAAGTTAGAAGGGAAGAAAGTGATACAGATCTGGAAGATTTTGACAGTATTTTAAAAGGAAGGGAAGCACTAACATCTTGGAAGAAAGTTGTGGTGAATGTATTACCCAAGGACAGTAAACACCTATCAGGCCCAGCTTCATACAGACCCATTTCCATTTTAAACAATGATTATAAAAATGTTTGCATCTATACTAGCTAAAAGAATGGCAAAGTTGTTGCCAATTTGATAGATATGGATGAATGTGGTTTTGTGGAGGGTAGGCAAGCATTTGACAATATTAATAGAACAAGATGATCCAGAGAGAAGCAGAATATAAAAAAAATCACTGTTGCTGGTGGGTCTTGATGCACAAAAAGCATTCGACGGATTAAGCTGGGATTTTATGAGATGGGTGATGAAAGCATTTGCATTCTGTGATACAATGTTGTATCTTTCAGCTTTTTCCCGGTTAGGGGTCGCCACAGTGGAACTCCGGTCCACTAATGATTGGCAGTACATTTTTACATACTGACTCGCCAGGCCTGATGCACAACCTTCAACAAAGGTACGCTCATTCACGCATGTCTCCACACAGAAGACGCTTTAGCTGAGAATCGAACAGGACAACGTCTTACTGTGAGGCGACAACACTACCGCAGCACCACCACCACAGTTAGGAGGATATATGAAGGATTGGAGGCATGAAATAAAATGGGAAGATTCCTCTCTGATAAGTTGTGCTTAAACAGAGGAATCTGTTAGGGATATATTCTTTTCACATTGTTATTTGCCACTGACAAAGAAAATAAGGGACTCTGAAAATCAAGGATATAGTCGGCATGGTAATAAAGAAAAGTTGACTTTATTTACAGCTGATATTATTTTGTACCTGATAAATATAGAAAAGGACATCTCAGTGCTGTTGAACATTTTGAGACAGTTCCATGTCTTTTGGGGATATAATGTTAATAAAGATAAAACAAAGGCTATAGCCATAAGTTATATATGCACACATGAATTGGTTCAGCAATACCAATATTTATGGGCACACAATACGATGAAGTATTTAGGAGTATGGATTAAAATGCTTCTGTTAAAGCAGCTAAGAATATGTTGGAATAAATTAAACAAACAATAATACAAAAAACTAAGAAACTGGAAGCTCTTGTTCATGGATATAGATAGTAAGATAAAAGCAATAAAATATTTTATTCCCTTTAATTTCATATATGGGTCAGACATATTTTTATCAACCAGAGGAGAAGTTGTGGACAACATGTGGAGAATAATTAATAAAGAGCTGAAGGAATTATATGGGAGGAGAACAGGGCAAGAGTTCAGTGGGATAAGGTGATCCTTTCACCAGAATAAGGTGGTTTATGATTACTTGATTTGAAGGGATATTTTAGAGCTGTACAGTAAAGGCTCATATACGTAACACAGAAGATTGTAATTCAAAATGGAACGGGATGATGAAGAAGCAGGGGGGAAGTGCAAGAAATAGGGAAAGTGGGATTTTGAATGCAGATCCTTAAGGAAAATAATAACAACCATACAGAATATTATATTCATAAAGTAGCAGAAAGCATTCTAAGAACAAAACCAACTTGAGAATGGAGAAAGGAGATTTTGCCAATATGGATTATTGAGAGTAGGGGTAAAGAAAATAGGCAAAAGAAGTCTGGGATTTACTGGCAAAACTGGCAAAGAAAACAGGGCATTGGGAGCAAATAACTAGAGAGAGAAAGGTAATGCGGAATGAGGCCAAGAAGATGTTTGGACTGCAGGCTGGAGACTGCCTTACCTACCAGGGATTTATATCAGACTATAGTCAAAGAGAAGGGGATAGGGGAATCTTAAGTGAAAAACTGTGTTAAGGGGATTTTTAGTCGAATCTAAAACAGAAGCTTCTTTTAAAAAAATGGATAATTGGTAGATAATATAAAATATTGCTCAATAACTAAAAGAATCAATAAGTCGAGGTTAGAAAAGATCGGGAAGAGAAACTGGAAAAATGATTTACAAGAGAACAATGGGAGGATATATGTATGACTCCCATATATGCAACAAAGTCCAGAAGATGTAAGATCTTTGCTTGTAAATATTTACGTATATATTTTATACCAGAAACAGACTTCATAGAATTTTTCCTCAGTTAGATAGCAAATGTTGGCAGCGTGATTGGGAATAAAAAGGTAACTGGGAACATGTGTTCTGGAAGAGTAATGAGCTGACAGATTTAAAAAATTCACTACTGAGTGCTCTGTCAGAAATAGTGGGTGAGCAAATGGCTATAATTAAGGATATGATTTTTTTTTTTAGCTGAGATACAGGATCTGAATTCCTTAGACATAGTAAGGCCTTATTAAGTTTAATTCTTTTAGTTGCCAAAAAAACAATTAACAAGAAAACCGACTGTATTTAAAGTATTTAAAGTATTGAATATTATAAAAGAGATAAAAGAACTGGAAGAGATATCTTTGGAAAAGGGAAGGAGCAAATTGCATGCAAATAAATAGAAACTGTGGGAACAATACATGCAGAATAATATTCAGGAGGAGGAGTGAAGTTTAAGGGAAGGCAGGAATTCAGCAATTTATGTAATGTTGGACTGATTATAATTACAAAAAAGAAATATATATGTTGTATAATGTATGTAAAGGGAAGAAAATGTTAATATGGTTTGTTTTCTTTTCGGTTAATGTATGTCTGATTCCGAAACTGTGATCGCAGATCACTGGGGGTCTGTAAGATCATTTCTAGGGGTCCACACAGTCATTGCACCCACCTGGATTTCACATCCTGATGTCTGACTTTGCTGTGATAAAAATAAATAAATAAATAATAATTTTCCATTATGGGGTTATGGCTACGCAGCTCACCCTCGGTAAAAAGTAAACAAAGAGATTTCTGCATTCGTGGCTAAGCAGCTGCTTACTCTGAGTTTAAAAAAATGAAGAACTAATAACTTCCACATTTGCGGCAGAGGCTGAGCAGTTGCTTTCTTGCCCTGTGTTCTGCTTGCAGCTGGAAGTTGGAGGGAAATTTTAAACTATTTCTGTGGCTTTATGTTTCATGTCTCTCCCTTTTACTGGAAACCGGTCCTGCGTAGCTGATCCTGGCAATCTTATTCAAAGAACCCAAAGGTAATTTTTTTAAGCAAGACTTGAATAAAAAACATTGCACTGTCCAGATTTTCACAGAACATCCTGATTTTTGCCTCAAATTCTTGGTCTGTTTCTCATAAAAATTGCATTTTTCTGACAAATCCCTGGGAAATGATTGAGGACTGAATTCAGAAAATAATGGCAGACCTTTGAGCTTTAGACTTCATATCCTTCAGGAATTTCGTACTAATGCAAAACTTGTTGCTCTATCAATGTTCAAAGTTTGTAAGAGCAATATTTAATAGGTGCCCCTAGTTCTGGGCCTTTGCCCCCCCCATTATGACAGATTTTGTTCAGACTTCTTGCTCTAAGAAGTTGAACGATATGGTGTGTGTGTGTGTGTGTGTGTGTGTGTGTGTGTGTGTGTGTGTGTGTGTGTGTGTGTGTAAGTAAGAGGGAGGTAGGGAGGTGTGTGTGTGTGTGTGTGTGTGTGTGTGTGTGTGTGTGTAAGTAAAAGGGAGGCAGAGGTGTGTGTGTGTAAGTAAGTAAGAGGGAGATAGGTGTGTGTGTGTGTGTGTGTGTGTGTGTGTGTGTGTGTGTGTGTGTGTGTGTGAGAGAGAGAGAGGGAGAGAGAGGTATGTAGCATACCCCTCAACTGTCCAGGTTTTTGCAGAATGTCCTGATTTTTGACCCTTTTTTTGTCTTTTTCCTTTTTAAGCAAGGCATGAATAAAAATCTCAACTGTCCAGATTTTCACAAAATGTCCAGATTTTTGTCTCATATTTTTGTTGATTTCTCATAAAACTGTGTTTTTCTGACAAATCCCTGGGAAATCATTGAGGACTGAACTTTTAAAGTTCATGAGAGCAATATTTAAAATGTGTCCCTAGTTTTTGGCCTTTGTTGCCCCCCCCCCCCCTTTATGACAGGTTTTGTCCAAATTTCTTGCAGTAAAAGGTTCAGGTGTATATGTGTGTGTGTATGTTTATGTGAAATGCCCTAGTTAGGTGGTTAATACTTTGCTTAGGCTCAAACCCTCTACCTTAGCTACAGGAACCAAGAGCCTGAATCCTCTCTACCCCAACTGACAAGCTGCATTTCTCAAGGAACTCAGTTTCAGGTGCATTTTTCAAGGAATTTGGTTTCAATTGAATTTTTCAAGGAATTGTGAGCTTCAAGGGAAGAGAAATTTACTGCTGCTAATACTAAGTCTGTTTACAATATGCAACTGTTTTTCAGCAAATGATATCACTATTTTTGTACAGAATTTTAAAGCATTGTTAGTAGCACAACAGGTTGCATTCCTGTGTTTTAATGGAGAAAGCTGTGGGTTCTTCTCCCACAGCATGTAGATGGATTGCTAATACTGTGTTGTATTATAAGGGAGTGGGGTGCTGCAGTCCTGAGTATGTCCTCCTTTAGATGAGATGCCTAGTAACTATGAATGCCATTCATTCCCTGGCCTATACAATATTACCAGCTTACCATTTTTTTTAATGTAACATACTAGGCAGTTTATTTTTCAAAGATAGCATGCATTAAATTTGTAGGTGAAACACTGAAATATAATTATGTTTGCTAGCAGCAACATTTTCATTAGTTACCGATCTCTCTGATGTGGAATTATTCAGATGAGTTTTACTTCTGCAGAGATTGTGCATATCAACTGATATTGGTGGATTGTAATGACAGAAGTTTTTCAGTCTGGAATAAGGTGATGGAATAATACAAATGCTGCACTAGTTAGTAGCCCTGTTGCAGGATCAGCACATTAGCTTGGCCTTGGAAAACGCCCACTACTACTGTTATGCTTTGAAAAGCAAACTCTGGCAGCTCTTAGCCATCTACTCCCTTCCCATCTTCCAACTATTGATCCTAAATTCTACACATTGTTCTGGTTTAATTCAGTGATGTAGTATTAAGCTTAATGCATCTGGGATTAGACATATGCTTGAAAACAAACCAAGACTAAAAGTATGTAAGTATGTTTAGTAGTAGGGGCTATAATTATACCCTATTGGAAAAGAGTTGGAATAAATTATGTAATGTCTTACCTACAGGGTATCATTGTAGTGATAGATATGTTGCAGCCCCTTTAACTTTTGGGAATAGAGATGGTAAAGAGATGATTTATTTTGTGACTACTTATGGAAGTTTTAGTGATGTAGTCACAGAACAGGTAAAATATCATTGGAAATATTTATGTTTGTTGAAAAATGTTGTTCCCTGGTTAAATGCTAATTTAGGTATTTCCTATTCATAACTTTTTAGTTAAAGGCAGGTTCTGTTTGCCACCAATTAATATATTATGTAATTTATATTTGGCAGGAACTACTTGTTGCAATAAGTGTAAACCATGTAAATTTATAGTTAAAAGTTTTTCTACTATAAATAATATTCCATTTCAAACTTGGAATATTTTTTCTTGTGATACTGTGGGTATGGTGTATGCTCTTAAGTGCCCTTGCAACCTATTTTATATAGGAGAAACAAAGAGGGCCTTCAAAGTAAGATTGTTGGAGCATGCAAGAGATATTTACAATCACAAACTAGAGAGTTCTATTGCAACACATTTTTATGAATTTCATAATAGCAATAATGAAGAGTTACAGGGTACTATTTCAGAGAAAATAAATGTGTCAGTATATGACAATAATAATCTTAAAAAACTGCTTCAGTTTAAGGAAGCAGTATATATTCTTAAGTTCAACACGCTTTACTCATGTGGGTTAAATGAAGAGTTAAATTGGAGGTTGTTGATTTAATTGTTTAATTATTTAATTGTGCTATGTTTTATAGTATTTAAACAAGTTTTTTAGATGTCTTTTTTACTCCTTGAAGGCTTTTTCAGCCGAGACGTCAGAGAAAGAAATTCTTGTTTGTAAAATTAAATTTATTGCGGTATCTGTGGCTGGTCGTATTTTATTTTTTTATTTTTGGTTTGTGGTTATATACTATTTGCGTTTATGGCCACAGATCCACATTATAATTTGCCTCGTGTCCTGCAAGAAACTATTGGAGATGGCTCTCAACTATCGTTGGATGGTTTCCTTAACTCTGCTCCAGACCGTAATGTACAAGTTAATCATGGGGCTGTGAATGGCTCTACAGCTACTGTTACATGGGATAAATGGGAGCAGGATAGAAATAAACGT
Source organism: Protopterus annectens (assembly GCF_019279795.1). Classification (NCBI taxonomy): domain Eukaryota; kingdom Metazoa; phylum Chordata; order Ceratodontiformes; family Protopteridae; genus Protopterus; species Protopterus annectens. The sequence goes on along the minus strand of NC_056747.1, from coordinate 892,818,291 downwards.
TGTCAGAATCCGTTCGATACAGTCAGAAGAAAACTGCCTACTACTATGTCGGAAGAAAGTAAGTCTCTTTTTGATCAGCTGGAGAAATTTATTTGGAGAGAATCATCTCCCTTTCTCAGCATGTCTGGATTACAAAAAATATATTGAATTAGACATTACACCGAGGGGTCTAAGAGTTTTCAAAGACCCTACTCTACCCTTTGATTTTCAAAATGCTGCTGATGTACAATTTCATAAGCGATGGGTAGCAGCAGCACATAGGTGCAGATTAGAATGGGTGAATATCCTGTTGGATCGCGACAGGGTTAAACAACTTGAGTTGAAGGACCAAATCAAAAAAGTGTGTAATACTGTTTCATTAGGGACATATGCCCATGTGCTTGATGTTTTCTTGAGTGATATGAACATTAAACTCAAGAATTATGAAACAGAACTGATAAATAGAAAGAAATATAAATTGCTTCGGGATCTCCGTGATTATGAGAACAACAGGACATTTATCTCCAGAGCCAATCGGAAGAAAGCTCATCAGCACATGAGATTTCAAAAGCAGGAAGATGGTTTGTACACATACAACTCCTCATTTTCAGATGGACATTTTACATCGGGGGAAGAAGAGCTGGATGTCCAAGAAGAGTACCCAGTTTTACCACCTGCACAACAAACTGAACGTTTCCAGCAAACTTTTCGGCATGTTAATAACAACTTTAGGGGAGGTAAACAGGGTACAAAAAGGGCTCGCGAACAACAAGAATACTACCAAAGGGACTTTTATCCTCAGAGGGGATATAAAAGAGGTAAAAGATCATTTCTTATCCTCTCAGGACAGCTATGTTGTTAATTTATCAGGACATGATTTGACTGACAGTGAAATGGCGGTTTTGAACCGCAGTTTAAAATGTATTCCTACTGTATTTCCTAGAAATTATGATATTAAACGGGATGTATTTAAATTCAGTAGGAAACTACATTTGAAGTATTTTTTCAGTGACCATCATGCTGGAACAAATATAATTAATAGTGAGAATAGTTGCAATACTTCGTATGAGAGTTTTTATACATGTGACTCTGATAGTTTACCTAATGCTTATTGCAAATTAGAAACACATAATATTGGTATTAATAGTGATTTTCTACCACCTTTTTTGAATGAAGAGGTAACTCAATGTTCTAATATGCTTAATTATGAGATTGAGGTTGCACTTTCCGATTTTAATAAAAATAGACATTTAGTTAATTGTAATTTGACTGCTATGGAATGGAAAGCTCTTCAGAATCTTAGTAAAAAGAGGCAGATTGTTTTTAAACCCTCGAATAATGGAAACAAATTGGTTATTATGCATATGCACACTATTTAGATATGTGTATGGAACATCTACATGATGTGGAGATATATGATAAAATTGATGTATCTGTTTATCAACAGGCTTTAGCTGGATATAATGAGTTGCTACATAAAGGCCACAGGCTTGGTTATTTTTCTGATGAAGATAGAAAGAAGAAGTTTAAAATAGAGGCATGCAAAATGGCCCATTTTTATTGTCTCCATAAAATCCATAAAAATTTAAGGAAGCCTCCCAGGAGACCAATAGTTTTAGGTTGTGCGTACTTTACTCACAAGTTGGGCTCATTTTTACATAATTATTTAACCCCTGTGGTTTATACTTTGCCCTCTTACATTCATGATGTATTTGATTTTTTGGTAAAAATAAATGATATTAAATGGAACAAGAATATGTATTTTTTCTCGATTGATGTTAATAGTCTCTATACGAATCTAAACCATAATTTTGGCCTGGAAGCCTTGAGATTTTTTTAGGTAGTTCACCTGTTACAGAATATATAATTGAGTTGGTTTATTTTTGTTTGACTCATACTTTTTTTAAATTTAATAATGACCTTTATAAGCAAATTAAAGGAACAGCTATGGGGGCTGCCTTTGCCCCCATGTATGCTAATTTATGTATGGGTCTTTTTCAGAATTAATATATTTATAGAAATCAATTTTTTCATGACTATGTTATTAGATATTTTCGATATATTGATGATTTAATTTTTATATGCAAAGGTGGCTCAGAATTGGTATCTTGTTTTATTGATATGTTACACAACAATATATTTGATTTAAAATTTGATGGCCTTAAGATGGGGACATGTATTCCCTTTTTGGATGTGGTGCTTAGCATCAATCATGGTACTAAACTATCCACTTCTGTATACAGAACATTCAGTTGTGGTACACAGTATGTACATGGTGATAGTTGTCACCCTTCCCATACTATTTCAGCACTCCCGTTTGGGGAGATGCTTAGGATTGCTAGATTATGTAACAATATTGATGATTTTAAAAGGAAAATAGGAACTACTGTAAGTATGTTTAGTAGGAGGGGCTATAATTATACCCTGTTGAAAAAGAGTTGGAATAAATTATGTAATGTCTTACCTACAGGGTATCATTGTAGTGATAGATATGTTGCAGCCCCTTTAACTTTTGGGAATAGAGATGGTAAAGAGATGATTTATTTTGTGACTACTTATGGAAGTTTTAGTGATGTAGTCATAGAACAGGTAAAATATCATTGGAAATATTTATGTTCGTTGAAAAATGTTATTCCCTGGTTAAATGCTAATTTAGGTATTTCCTATAGACGGGGGAGAAATATTCATAACTTTTTAGTTAAAGGCAGGTTCTGTTTGCCACCAATTAATATATTATGTAATTTATATTTGGCAGGAACTACTTGTTGCAATAAGTGTAAACCATGTAAATGTATAGTTAAAAGTTTTTCTACTATAAATAATATTCCATTTCAAACTTGGAATATTTTTTCTTGTGATACTGTGGGTATGGTGTATGCTCTTAAGTGCCCTTGCAACCTATTTTATATAGGAGAAACAAAGAGGGCCTTCAAAGTAAGATTGTTGGAGCATGCAAGAGATATTTACAATCACAAACTAGAGAGTTCTATTGCAACACATTTTTATGAATTTCATAATAGCAATAATGAAGAGTTAGAGGGTACTATTTCAGAGAAAATAAATGTGTCAGTATATGACAATAATAATCTTAAAAAACTGCTTCAGTTTAAGGAAGCAGTATATATTCTTAAGTTCAACACACTTTACTCATGTGGGTTAAATGAAGAGTTAAATTGGAGGTTGTTGATTTGTTTAATTATTTAATTGTGCTATGTTTTATAGTATTTAAACAAATTTTTCAGATGTCTTTTTTCTCCTTGAAGGCTTTTTCAGCCGAGACATCAGAGAAAGAAATTCTTGTTTGTAATCAAGGGCGCCCGCAGGCAGGTGCAAGGGGGTGCACTTGCACCCCCCTGGAATTGGCTAATTGGGATTAGTTTCATTTTCAAAAAAAAAGTTTTTTTTTTAAAGGGCAGGCGTTCCTCCTTAAGAGCGCCCTTTGCATCCTGTCCCATCGCACAGACGCAACAGGTGTTTGCAACCTGTTTCTATGTCGGGAATTTGAATTCCAGACTCTAGCGTGGACTATGGGTGGAAACGTATGCTGACATCATCGCATGGCGCGAGCGGGAACTGAAACGGATGGTTTTAGAAGCAGTTTCTGCTGATGGTCTGACGGGTTTTTCTTTTGCGAGGACTGACTGAAGATGGAGTGGAGTGGAAACAGGTGTGCTGTGGAATCTGGACGCTTTTCAGAGTGGGTAAGCTGGCGTGTGTGTGTGTGTACATACATACTAGAAAGAGTGAGATTTATATTTGTATTTGTTTACTACCTTAGTTACCTAAAAAGAGAGGGTGCCAATGTGCCATACAGGTTCTTAGACAGCAATTGTAAGTTATGTGTTGGTAGACATTTGAAAAGATACAAACAGGTAAGAATATACTGACAATATTATTGTGGGTTTTCACAAAGAAGGGGTTTGCATGCACTGTATGTTTTTTTGTTGTCATGTCTTTTATTATACTCCAGATTTAGAGGAGTTGAAGGGACTGTTTAATCATTTTATATTGCAATTTTGTGTAGCAGGTCTAATGAGATCTTGACAATAGTTATATAAATCTTTTGTATGGGTCTTTTGGGGAGTCTGGTCATTTAGTGCTAGTTCTTTTGTCTGTATAGTTGAGTTTTATTCAAATCTTTTGTATGGGTCTTTTGGGGAGTCTGGTCATTTAGTGCTAGTTCTTTTGTCTGTATAGTTGAGTTTTATTCTGCCACTCACCATGTTTGGTCATCTTTTGGGTTTTTCACAGCCCTTACTTTTGCAAACTTTCAAACTGCAGACCTATTTTGTATTACCTTACAACAGAGCCAATGTTGTTCAGAAATGTATTTTGTCCTTTGTTTTTATGTCTATTTGAAGGATTTGGTTAGTCAACAATCTTAACAGTTCAGTTGAATATTTTGACTGATAGATCTACAGAAGGAAGACACTTTAGGAAGTACCATTTAATAGACTAGAGCTTACACTCAATAACTTCTATGAGCTGGTGTCTAAAAGTGTGTTTTTTTTTTTTTTTTAATTCTTGTAAGCAGTGAATTAGAGTAGTGTGAGCTTGTGTGTGTGCACATGTACATACTCTTGTGGGTTCATGCCAATTTGATAGCGAGCATGCTTCTAAATCATATATGGTGGTAAATAATTATTTTTCTAGTTAAGGTCTGTGTCTGTGAGAGGAGAATGGATAGGGCATTTAATTAATTTCTGTCATGTACCAGTGCCTGTTAAACTTCCAGACTCAGCCTGGGTCTGAATGACTTGAAAGTAACCAAATGCTTGGTCAAAACATTTAACTCTATTGGTTCCCAAGGAGTACTAAAATTATTGAGTCTGACAATATCACAATCAGCATGTTCTTCAAACTACAGAATGGTAGACATGAGTAAATGGCATCCTGTGTGGGCTCATGTGTGATGTTTCAAAAGATATAAGGTACACAGATATATTTTCTTAACGTCTATGCACTGGGATCAAAATATACTTTTGGCATAAATGGGAGTTCCCTGTCATTTATTTGCAGAGTATAAAAATAAATCAGATAAAGGAGCTGGTGAATCTTAAGCTGGTTTTACTTTTTATTCTTCCTTGCACCTTTCAAGTCCATAGAGTATTACTTGAATCATGTTTCTATTAGTGCTAGAGTCTGAGGATTTAAAATTAGATTTCCTTCCCTTGAGTAGTTATTCCACTACATAGCCTTCTGGTATTTAGGTAAACTAAACAAAGCTGCATTTTAAGTATTTGCGTGCTTCTCAAAGTTGTATTTTTATAGCTGCTGTTGGATTTAAAATAATAAGATAAGACCCTGCATGTGTTTCAGTGCCACCAGTGTTCTATAGTGGAATGAGTAACAAATACACAAGTCATTCTTTTCTGTGATGCTCTTTTGAGGCTTACTGAGATGTTGAAAGAATGTGAGGTTGTGTAAAAATACAATAACTTAAATGCAGTCTCATGAAAAGACTTGAGGTTAATCATGTCTTTTCAACCTCCTACAAAACTCACTATTCATTCTATGTTTGGTACATGAAAGAAAAATGCTGCCAAGTGGAATGAATGGTATCATTTCTATTATTATTCTGCATTCATCAGGCCCATAATTGAGTACAATGCCCCTTTTGGGATGTACCTTACCAGACACCTGCAGCAACTGGAAAGACCCCAAAAGTACCTCATAAGAGGATCAAAGGGCTCAAACAGATGCCATATGCTGCCGGTTAAAGAAGCTGGATACCTACTGCTGTTTGCTCCACAAACTGTTTTTCTTTTAACTTTTTTCCCCTTTAAACAAGTGCTTTTTCTTTTAACATGCACACCACTTATGAAAACACAGCACACCAATGCAAGGTGTATTGGGACAGTTGCAGCTGCTCATTTCATTTTTGGGGCAGGTATTTTTCCTTACCTTTTCAGTAGGCTTACCTGGTTTACAAATAAAAAGAATGTTTAAAATTTGTTCCTTTTTGGGACTCTGTCCATTGTTTTGGCTTTGCCCAAATTTCTTGAATAAAAAGGTGAAACATTTTTGACTGCTCCTTTTAAAGCAGGCTATAATTACTTATAGTACCCCAAGATTCAAGGTTGTAGACCCCACCTTTTCCAGACTGGCAAAATTTTCATTGCATGCATAATGCAGGTAGGAGCTGAGAATTTACTGAAATATTTTTGATTAGTAAGAGCTTATTTTATATGTCAGTGTGCAGGGGATTGACTGCTGCTTTGCTATATATGATACAGAGCTCTTGCCATTTTAAGTACTGATTTTTTCACAGTAAGCTGTACGCTGTTAGACAGACATACCCACACCTGCAGAGTATCTCACAAAGGTTACTGTAGCCAACATGCCTATGGCTTACACTACTGTGATTCTGTATTTATATATTGTGTGTGGAAGTAGACTGTTATCATGAAAATGTTCTGACTAGGGCAGTTTTGTCATTACTGGTGCATGCATTTTGCTTCATTGCCTACTGGAAAAATGTTCAAACAATAAATTTAAAATGCAGTTGTGTGTGGAAGTAGGCTGTTATCATGGAAATGTTCTGAATAGGGCAGTTTTGTCATTATTGGTTAATGCATGTTTGTTTCATTACCTACTGGAAAAATGTTTAAACAATAAATTTAAAAATGCACTCTAACAAGTCTAATGTGTGCTGTATTATACAAGGAATATAATTTAATACAATCAAGAAGGTGAATCAAGGAATGCATACATGTATGCATGGCCCTAAAATATGTTTGAAAACAGCCCAGAGGAAAGTGTGAAAGGCTCAAAATCATGAGAAAATGTTAAGCTTTACTCTTAGGTTCATAGGTTGGTACTAGGCTATCAGCCCTAGGGCCTATACAAGCCTAGCCATAACAATTCCCTGGCTATTTCTTCCCACATTATTTACTTTCCTGGACCCCTGTCTAGCAGGGCGACTGACGTGATCCCTGGGGTGAATTTCCTTTCTCCCATCCAATAGTCAAGGTTCCTCTTGAAGAGGTCCAAAGAGGCACTCTGCTTGACATGTATGGGCAATCTATTCCAGAGTCTGGGGGGTCTCTGGGTCAGGAACCTATCCCTCCAGCATGTTTTGTTTATTGTGATGACAAGGTTTAGATCCCTGGAGCGTGTAGCTCTGAGGGATTGGGATTTCTTTAAGTGTAGCATGTCCAACAGCTCTGGGTTTGACATGGCCTTGTATGTTAAGCAGAGATCGCCTCTGAGTAGACGATATGCAACAGAGTATAGCTGGAGTTTTTAAGGCGGTCAGCGAGGGGCATCTGCTTTAGGCCTGTGATTCTTTTAGTGAGGTATTTCTGAGGCCTTTCCAGTTGTTGCAGATGTCTTGAGAGGTACATACCAAATGGGGCGTTGTATTCTATAATGGGTCTAATGAGGGATGAGTACAGTGGGACAATGACCTCCTTTATCTGGATGAAAAGCCCTTCGTGATGAGGTGTGCCACATAGAAGGATTTCCTGACTGTTGTGGCGATGTGGTTATCGAAGGTGAGACCACTGTCCACCTGTGTCCCTAAGTCTCTTATCACACTTTCTGTGTTTAGTGTACTGCCACCTATATGGTAATTCATGGATACATGTTTTTCCCAAAGGGATAACAATACATTTCTTGGCATTGAGCTTGAGCCCATGGCTCTGGCACCAAGCATCTGTTTCTGTAAGGCCCTTTTGTAGAGTATCAACATCATTTGGGATTCAATAATGGCTCCCAGTTTGCAGTCATCTGCAAACTTTGTTAGCCAGAGTCCCTTAGTGTTGACCTGTACTTCAGAGAAGTAGATGCCAAACAAGAGCGGCCCCAGGACTGAACCCTGAGGTACTCCACTTGTCACTTGTCTGGAGCTGGATTTGGAGTCGGCTACTTTTACAGTGTGGGTTCTATCAGTAAGCCATTTAGCAACCCATTGGGTGACATAGGGATTAATGCCCAACTTAGTAAGTTTATCTATGATTCCAGAGTGGGGATGGTATCAAAGGCCTTGGCAAGGTCTAGATAGGCTGTGTGGACCACCTTACCCTTGTCCATGGCTCTGGAGACTGATTCAAAGAAGTCAATCAGGTTCAGGAGACAATATCGGCCCTTCACAAACCCAAACTGGGTGGGGTCCAGTGTTTGAAGGTTGCCAATGTCTTTGTTTATAAGTTCCATGATAATACGCTCCATGGCCTTGCAGATAAGGCTTGTCAGACTGATGGGACGGTAGTTTCCAGGATTCAAGGTGGATCCCCCCTTGTGGATTGGGATAACTGAAGCTCTGCGCCACTCAGTGGGCACGAAACCTGAGGTGAGGCTATGATTAAACATGACACTTAGGTGAGGTGCCAGTTCATATTGTAGTTCATGTAGTACACAGCCCGGGATGTCATCTGGTCCCATGGATGCTGTATTCTTGGCTTTAGAGAGTGCATTTTGTACCTGTGTGGCCGTTATTACTGGAATTTGGCAATCTTCCGGTATTGAGATGGGCCATTTAGGGGTGAGAGGGGGGTGAAGTTGGCACTGAATCGATCTGCCAGGATATTGGCAATATCCTTTGGATCAGTATATTTAATGCCATTCTGTTTTAGCTCAGAGCAGATCTGAGCATTGCCATTTAGATTCTTGACATCGTTATAGAATGCTTTGTGGTTGTCTTTGGAATCTTTGGCAATTTTATTTTCGTAACTAGCTTTGGAGGATTTTATGAGGCATCTCAGTTTCTTACTGAGGTTAGTAAGGAGTTTTTGCATCCTGGGATTTTCCTCTTTTCTGCAAAAGTTTCTTCCTTTTGTTGTAAAGTTTGTTTATGGCAGGGGACCACCAGATTGGCTTCCTTTTTGGATGAGAGCATTTTGGTTCTATTTGGGATGGCACGATTCATGCATGAGTGGATGTGCTCGTACAGTGCCTTAGTGTAGGATTCAGCAGTTGAACTTTCAGTTCCCGTCTGCATGGGTGTTATGAAGTTTGTCACTTCTGACTTGAGTAGCATGAAGTTGGCTTTGGTGAAGTTTTTATGGTGGTTTCTTTACTGCGGGGTGGGATGTGGATGTTAAGGGTGATTAGCTTATGGTCAGACCTGACTAACCAGGCGGTGACCATAGGTATGGAGCATTGATTTCCCATGTTGGTAATGACCAGGTCTAGGATATTGGAGCCCCTGGTGGGACTATGGATTAGCTGATCCAGGGCATTGGAATTTATGAATTCCAAGAACCGTTGCGCAAAGGTGTTGGGACATGAGACTTGTTATCAAAGCAATGGATGAAGGTAAAAGTTTACACCATATTACCTTGACCTGGCCAAGCCCTTTGACACAATCCCCCACTCAGGTGTAGTACAAAAGATGAATAATGTAGAGGCAAACACTTACATCGCCAGCTTGGCTCACAGGATGCAGGAGATCAAAACAGGGGAAGAGACCAGTCACCAATGGAGTCCCCCCGGGTTTGGTGCTGAGACTTTCTGTTTGGCATATACATCTCAAAAGTAAAAGGAAATACCAAAGAGCTTTGGCCAGCTAAGTTTGAGATGCCTGCAAGCTAGAAGTTATTGAATCCCCAAATGACTTAACCAAATAATAACTGGTGTCAAAATCATGAAAATGCTCTCTGAGAACTGATCCAATTGTTTGGCATTTGGGAACTTGTGTGTACAGTGACCTAACTTTTGACCAACATGTGCCCAACATCATAAAGCCTTTCTATATTGCACAGCTTATATACAAATTGATTGTGACTAGATCTAGAGATGTTGTTGTCCCCCTTTAGATAGCTCTCATTATGTCAATCATTTTGTATAATGCTCACTTTGGCATGCATCTGTCCAGCCCCATGCAACAATTGGAATATCTTCAGAGATACCTTACTAAAAGGATACAAGTCCTAAACAATAGGTCTTGCATGGACTACCTCAAAGATTTATTATTATACTCAGTATCCTACAGAGTCCTTAGAGGTGACATGTCTGGCATACAAAGCATCCTCTGACATAATACAGATGGACCTAGTGAACATCAGCAAGTCAAATGGCATCAGAAATACTCAGTCCAGATATCTAAACTGAATGTTGTGGGGAGATGGATCTATATCACAGACTACCACTGCTGGAACAGACTTTCCATAAAAATAAAGCAAAGCTCATCCATCCATATTCAAATGCAACTTGGATCTAAGGATGGGTAATAGAAAATGTACTCCAGGGTTTCCCCTCATGCCACTAATGGACAGAGGCAGTTCCTAAATGCTGCATCCCTTACATGGCCCCCTCAAATTATCTATGGTATGATCACAGTTGTTCTCACTAGGGCTAATATACAATTATCAGCCATGGGGATAGCTAAGACCAATCAGAAATCGTTAATTCAAGCACCAAAAGGGAATTGGCAAAGCTTAAAATGTCCTCCAAGTGAACCTATGCTGTGGTAGCAAATAGTTATAAAAAATTACCCTTTTTAGTTCACTAAGTGCCCCTGTCTCCCTCCCCCCCCCCCCCCAGTTTTTAACAGCTTCTGGCGCCTATGGTGTGTGTGTGTGTTTAAAAGGTGTGTGTGTGTGTGTGTGTAAGAGGGAGGGGAGAGGTGTATGGGGGGTTTATACCTCACAATTATCCAGATTTTTGCCTCATATTTTCAGATTGTTTCTCATAAAATTGTCTTTTTTCTGGCAAATCATTGAAGACTGAAGTTGAGTTTTAGACTTCATATCCTCAGAAAATGCATACTAATGCAACAATTTTGTTCTATCCACTTTCTAAGGAGGTCGGGGTATGTATGTGTGTGTCATACCTCTCAGCCATACAGATTTTCACAGAGGTTGAGGTATGTGTGTGTGTTTGAGAGAGAGTGAAATGCCATATTTAAAGTCAGCAGGTAGAATTTATTTTCAAGGAATTGTGAGCTTCAAGGGAAGAGAAGTTTACTACTGCTTATGCTAAGTCTGCTTAAAATGTGCAACTGTTTTGTTCAGCAAATGGTATCGCTGTTGTGGTGTAGAAGTTCAAAACAGTCTTATTAGCACAGTAGGTAGCATACTTGCATCTTAATGTAGAGGGCTGTAGGTTCTGCTCCCACCACATGTGTATTTTAAGGGGGTGGAGTGCTGCAGTCCTCCTTTGGATGAGATGCCTAGTAACTATGAACCTGTGTTTCCGCTTGCCACTTATTTCTATTGCAATATACAAGCTTAGCATTTTTTTTAAATGTAACATAGGCAATTTATTGTTTAAGGGCAGTAGGCACTGAATTTGTAGATGAAACACTGAAATATAAAGCTGTTTTCTAGCAACAACCTCTCCATTAGTTTCAGATCTCTTTAATGTGAAATTATTCAGATGACTTTTACTTCTGCAGAGATTATGCATATTGACTGATATTGGTAGATTGTAATGATAGACGTTTAAGTGGTCTTTTATGGTTGAAATGTTCTGAATTGGGCAATTTGTCATTATTGGTTCATATGTTTTGTTTCATTGCTTAATGGAAAAATGTTCAAAACTATAAAACACACTCTAAGTGGTGCTATATTAACAAGGGATATAATTCAGTTATTGTATATTATAATTAATACAATCAGGAAGGTGAATCAAAGCAGTTATGTATGGTTCTGAAATGTGTGCAAGGGGCCTATGATTTGAAAACAGTCCAAAGGTAACCTTAACCTGCCACTGGCCAGATGCATTTTATTTGAATGTGGGTTTCAATGCTGTTTCCGTGTATGTGAGTTTCAAAGGTAGAGAAGTTTTAATGCTAAGTCTGTTTTCATTGTAAGACTATTGCTTTGTTTAAGTTTAGCAAATGTCTGTCAGTGTTTGTGCTATAAAATAGGAGGTTACTAGGCTATTGGCCCTGAGGCCCTAAAATTTGAAATAAAAGTTGAAAATTAAAACCAAGTATCTGTAATCATTGCAGAAGTAATGCATAAAACAGTATGCACACAGAGTTTTGAATAGTGTTTATGGCAACTGGGGAGAAATAGCCAAGTAATGAGATACTGGAATGGCTGCGTGTGTGCGCGTTGGGAGGGCTGAAGGGGGTGGAGTTGGGGGCGGTGCCTTGAAGGGTAGGAGTTGGGGGCGGTGCTCCGGGTTTGCACCCCCCTGCAAAAATTCCTGCGGGCTCCCTTGTTTGTAATAATAAATTTATTGTGGTATCTGTGGCTGGTCGTATTTTATTTTATTATTATATGTTTGAAAACACTCTGGAGCTCAATACTCTTTCAGCTTGCATTTAGAATGGGTACCCCATTACTTGGCATCAGTATGGTGGTGCAAACCCTCACCTAAACATCTTGGCAGGCATGTTATTCATCCATTGTACAGAAAGGTCCTCCTACTCAGAAGTCTGAATAATTATTGCTACACTTGTCTTAGCCAGATAGATGAGAATTTATCCAAAAGGCTAGGAAGAAATTATCTGAATAAGATACCTTGGGACTTCCTGTGTAAGAGTCCCTGAGAAAGACAGGCTTACAAATGAAAGAGCTGCATGACAACATTGCAGCCGCTATCAGTTGCATTCAGCTGACTTTTAAGAGACAGACAGGTTGATGTTTTCTAAGATTGGGCCTTGCTGCTCCTTAAAAATGCTACAGCTGGGGCTTTGCTTGCTGAGCAGTTGTAACAGAATAACTCTACAGAGGAGATACAGACAGCCGGGGGGGAGATAGTCTGAAGGAAAGGACTGCAGTATTTCCTTGACAAAAGTCTTTGAGAGAGATTCAGATTTCTAGTAGATGAAAAGGAGAAGAGACAGTATGGCTCTTTACCTCACAACACTGAGCAACAGGTTAGGTTTCCTGATCTATGCACGTCTGCATATTGCAGCAGAGCCACAAAGATGCATTGCAAGTATAAATATGTTCAGGAAATGGGCATGAAGAGACTCCCACAGTAATATTGTCAAGGTAAGGCTGAAGCTATACATAAACTTACAAAATGTTTAGCTGGTTGTTAATCTCACTATTACTGGATTGTATGCTTTACCAGAAAGGCTCATCCAGACTCTGCTACACTTTGCTGTGAAGGAAAGGTTAGTTTGCTGTTATTTTTTGTATTTATGTATTGCCTTTCTATATTTTGAATACTGTAGTTTGTTTTCTTTACCTTGTGTTTTGCTTGCATTCTGTTTAACAGCATATTAAAACTTCAAAAGAGACCACAGCTCTCTCTGTTCTGAGTCAGGCAGAATTTTTTCCCTCCCTTCCACCCATTTAAGTTGTCTTGTTAAATACCACTGTCTTTCTAGTTGCCCGCCTCTTATGTTAATCTGTCCATATATCTCATTTCTCTCTACTTTCACTGGCTTATGTGAGTAATCACAAAACCATCACTTTTGAAATCCCACCCCTTCAATTATTTAAATTTATTGGCCATCCTACAGTATTTCATAGTACCAAAATACAAAAGTAACCACCCCTTTCAGTCCATCTTGCTGTTTTAAAAATAGTAACTCTCCACTAAACCTTTACTTTTTAAACAGGTAAAACTCAAGTTACCTACTTTCATATCTAACTTCTCTAGTGCACACTGCAGAGTGCATTCTTTTCAATCTTACCTTTAAGCATCCCTGTTACTAGCACTTTGTCTAATACCTAAAAAGATCATCTCTACTTGACTCCAAGTAGACTTTTCTCTATCTGTTAAACCTAGCACTTGCTCCTACAGTACTTATTACCTTGATACGGCACTCTTATAGATAGCACCCCAAGAAGGCGAACCCCATTTCTCGGTCACCACGTCCCCGGAATCTCTTTTAAAGTTTTTTTGTCTAGTCCTTCTAGCATGTCGAGGGATCAGTTGCTAGTGTCCTCTCCTGCTCAGCTGGTGAACCTGGGAATACTGAGGCAATGTTACAATTGCCTCATGTACACAGACAACCCTCTCCTCCTCCCACAAAACACAAATACATGCGAGAGATGCAACTATACGGCCAAACTGGAGGCTGAGCTCTCTCAACATAGGACTGGCAAGACCAGTCAGGAGGAGAAGGTTACCACACACACTATAGACCCAGTCTCACATTGTACCATCACAACCTCAAATCATACACATAAACACACAAAGACATACTCAGCGGCTCTGATCAAAAATCTACCAAAACAGCAGAGGCCACCAAAGCAGACACCCAAACAACCACCACCTCAGAACACAACACCTGCAACACATAGACCTCACAGTCAGAGTGTCAAACAGTCACAGCCCTTAAGGCCAAACACAATGCCAGACACACTAGTCATTGGTGACTCCATAGTCAGACACACTGACGTCCCGCTCACCAGACTGAGTAAGGAGAAGGTCACAGTAAGCTGCCTGTCGGGCGCTAGAATCCGCCACATAACGCAAGCACTCAGGTCTCTCAACAGCAGGTACAAATATGACTCAGTCATTGTCCACGCTGGTGTAAACGACCTGAGACGTACCTCCTTGGACTACATGAAAAGAGACATTGAGGAGCTCTCTGATTATGTAGCCCAGGCAGGTATGACCCTGACCTTGAGCAGTATCCTACCTTCACCAAGAATGATGCCACAATACAGAGATAAGATGATCAGCTTTAACAATTGGCTTAAACTCTGGTGTCATTCAAAGGGGATCCAATGTCTGTCTGCCTGGGATGACATGCTGGACAAGCCACGCTGCTTCGCAAGGGACGGCTTGCACCTGTCACCCCTGGGATTCCGGATATTGGCAAAGGCTATTGCCACCCCCATAGTGCCTTTTTTAGGCAAGGCTCAAATTCTAAACCTACCACCCTAGAACACAAAAAAGGAAAAAACTAAGGGTAATGCTGCTCAATGCCAGAAGTCTAAATCTCAAAATGCACGCACTCGAGGCCCTTCTCAGTATGGAGAACATCGATGTCTGTGCAGTGACAGAAACCTGGTTCAAGGCTCCTGAGAGCACCCCAGCACTATCAGGTTTTACCTCTTATCATGCGTTCCGCCCCAAAATCCGGACAATACCAAGAAAGGAGGGGGGTATCCATATTCATCAAAGACACCCACACCTCAAGACTGGTGGCAACGCACGATGCATCGGAGACCATCCAGGTGCAATTAACCATAGGCAAGACTGCTCTGCAAATTGTAGCATGTTACAGGCCACCCTCACAAACTCAGGAACCTCACATGGCCTTCCTGAAAACACTAGAGGGATAAATGTATCACCAAACACCATCATATTAGGTGACTTCAATTACCCTAATATAGACTGGGAACACTACTCAAGCCCAAACACCCTAGCCCAAAAGTTCCTGGAATTCATAAACTCAAATGCCATGGAACAACTAGTCACCATCCCCACAAGAGGAGAAAACATACTTGATCTCATCATCACGAACATGGGAGCACAATGTTCAACACCGAAGTATACCCCTCACTGGTGAGATCAGATCACAAACTAATCTCGCTGGAGGTCCTCATCCCACCCCACCTGAAATAAAAAGACCACAGTAAAGAACTTCTCGAAAGCCGACTTCACACTTCTAAAGACTAGTGTGGTCTCCTTTAAGGCCCCGAGCCTACGGAAAACAGTACTCAAGCCGCTGAATCACTTACAAATGCCTTCTACCAGCACCTGCAGGACTGCATGGATAAGGCAATCCCAAGCAAAACAAAGACTCTTTGTACCAAAGGCAAGCGTCCACTCTGGTGGACCCCAGCCATAAACAAACTCTACAACAAAAGGAGGAAGCTACTACAAGATAGAGCAAAATCCTTAAAAGGTAAGACACCCTTGATCACTATAAGTAAAAACTAAGAGCTCTCATAAAATCATCCAAAGCAAATTTTGAGAGAAAAATAGCTAAAGACTCAAAAGACAATCATAAGGCCTTCTTTAGCTATGTTAGAAACCTGGGAGGAAACTCCCAGATATGCTCAGAACTAGTTCAAAATGATGTGAAGATTACTGATCCTACAGACATTGCCAACATACTGGCTGACAGGTTCAGTGCAAACTTCTCCCCTCCCCAAAAGGAGAGATATCTATACCAAGCGATTGCAGCCCCCAAACATCTCCAACGCCCAAGTGAGAACTGCTCTCTCCAAAGCAAAAACACAGCATCCATGGGACCTGATGGTGTCCCCGGCTGTGTGCTCCACGAACTCAACGAGGAATTAAACCCACAGCTAGGACAGCTGTTTAATCATAGTCTTACCTCTGGATACGCACTCCAGGAGTGGCGCACTGCAACTGTGGTCCCACTTCACAAAGGCGGTGCCTCCACCGACCCTGGAAATTACCGCCCATTAGCTTGTCAAGCCTTATCTGCAAAGCCATGGAGAGGATCATAATGGACCTCATAAATAAAGACATAGGGAATTTGCAGACTTTGGATCCATCCCAGTTTGGCTTTGTCAAAGGCAGATCATGCCTTCTAAACTTGGTTGACTTTTGAAACAGTCACCAAAGCCATTGATGAGGGAAAGGCAGTCCATACAGCCTACCTCGATCTGGCGAAGGCCTTTGATACAATACCCCACTCGGGTATCATTGAAAAACTCATCAGCTTAAATGTTAACCCATACATCACAAGATGGGTTGCAAACTGGCTGAGTGACAGAACCCACAGGGTCAGAGTTGCTGGCGCCATGTCAGACTCAAAGCCTGTCACAAGTGGTGTACCACAGGGCTCAGTCCTGGGCCCACTCTTGTTTGGCATCTACTTTTCCAAGTACAAGCAAACACAGGAGGGTTATGGCTGACAAAGTTTGCAGATGACTGCAAACTGGGAGCCATAGTAGAAAACACATCTGACACAGATATCCTTCAGAAGGGTCTCACAGAAACGGATAACTGGTGCCAGAGCCATGGCCTAAAGTTAAATGCCAAAAATGCATAGTCATACCCTTCGGGAAAAACAAGGTTACCCCTAGCTACCAAATAGGTGGCAATCCACTGAGTACAGAAGAAGTTATCAGGGACCTGGGGACCCAGGTTGATAGTAGTCTGTCATTCGACACCCATGTAGCTAAAGTAGTTAGGAAGACCTTCTACATTGCCCACCTTATCATGAAGGGATTCTCATCTAGATCAAGGGAGGTCATAGTCTCCCTATACTCATCACTCATCAGACCAATGATTGAGTACAATGCCCCATTCGGAATGTATCTGACCCGACACTTGCAGCAGCTGGAGAGGCCACAAAAGTTCCTCACCAAAAGGATAAAGGGTCTCAAACATCTGTCCTATGCTGCCCGACTGAAAGAACTCCAGCTCTATTCAGTCGCACCGCTTGCTCAGAGGTGACCTTTGCCTAACATACAAGGCCATGTCAAACCCAGATTTGATGAATATGCTTCACCTCAAAAATCTAGATCCGTCAGAGCCACAAGGGCGGGAGACTTAAACCTCGACACGGCTATTAATAGGACGTGCTGGAGGGATAGATTCATCACCCAAAGACTCCCTATGCTGTGGAATAAAATCCCGGTATATGTGAGGCAGAGCACCTCGCTGGCCTTGTTCAAGAGAAATCTTGACCAATGGATGGGAGATCGCAGATATACCCCAGGGATTACCTCAGTGTCACTGCTCAACAGAGGCACAGCAAAATAATGGGTATAGTTCCCCATACTAAAGGGGTGGCGTAAGCCACAAAACTATGAGCTAGGCTTGTAAATGCCCTCGGGCAGATAGCCTAGTATGAACCTATGAACCTATGAACCTATTAGTGAACCTAGTTTAAGAATACGCTAAAAGTATAGACCTAATTTAAATAGATAAAGTAAGAGGGAGATATAGGCTCACCTACTTTAAATAACTACAGCAAAATGGAGAGAGAGGCTCATCCCACAGTTATTTCAGAAGCAATGAATCATTCTAGTTATACTACACTTAAATAGTACAGCTGGCAAAAGCATGCCTATAAGCGCAACAGTTTTTGATGGTTGTAAACAGGTTGTGTGGATCAGACTAGTAATAGGCTTGCACTAAAGTTCTCATTTAGACATTATAGGATAGTGGTTGCCTTTCTTATTCACATATTAACGTCATCATTGTGATATGAATTTGAACCTTATTGTATTATATGCTCATTGGATGCATAATATTTGCTCTGCAAATTCTGCTCCTCTCAGTGTCTGGGTAGGACTGAAAAAGGTCAGATGACTAGTCCACCTACTCGGTAAACAAACAAATAAATAAATAAAGGAACTATCCAGGTCAGCTCAACCTGGGGGATGAAAAAACCATGTAGCTCTTGCCTCCAGGAAGGGATGGCCCAACGTGTATTTTGAATGAGGAAGGTGGTGAGCTCAATGGTAGAGAACAAATGAGTTCCAGGACCCTTGCTCAGACAGGGGCCCTGCTTGATCCAGGGTGGAAAGAATTTTGTGAGCTTGCCCTGGAGGCCCAGTCCTAATCTCTCAGGAGGAATAAATGGGTGAAGGTAAGGCAGCCATTTTCTTACTCAAGCAGATGAATAAAAAAAAGAAAAACAATAATGACATCATATCTCAAATACTGGGATACAATGCTTATCCTTTTATTATAATCAACAATAATGGGAAAGTGTCTATATCCATTAAAGAAACAATAATTTCATAAACTAAAAGAACTGAGAAAACTAAACTTTTTCCCCTATAATGGCCAAAATAAAGGTGTAAACATACTTTCATACTCAGAAAGGGTTGCAGCATACTTCCTTCTGAGCCACTCAAAGCATATATGGTGCACCAAATGCCTGGGTCATGATTCAGAGAAGGAATTGTATGCCTTTCATTGGTGTTCAGTGTACTGCAGTAAGCAGGTGTCAGTACACTGAACACTGAATAGTACAACAAATGGCTGTGGTGGTACTGCTGCAAAGTGGCACTTAAAGGCTTACTGTCCTGCTTTAAAATCTCTTAGACACACACACACACACACACACACACACACACACACACACACACACACACACACAGCAGTGAGTGCACATGCATACATGTGTGAACGCACAGGCAAACACACTCGCACGCACACAAACACACACACACACACACACACACACACACACACACACACACACACACACACACACACACACACATGCATGCACAAACACACACACACACACACACACACACAGACACACAGCAGTGAGTGCACATGAGTGCACATACATACATGTGTGAACACACAGGCAAACACACACGCACGCACACAAACACACACACACACACACACACACACACACACACACACACACACACACAGTCAGTGTATATCAGGGCCCCCTCCTTCAAACAGAAAAAACCTATACAACTCTGGGTTCTGCTTGTGTAACCAGTATGCATTCTGCTCATCTGTTTGTTTCCTGTAAAATACTGATGGGGACATATCAGTGTGGAGATGCAACATATGTCCAAACTAGGTGATACCCCAGCCAGTACCATAGCGCCTGGGTGACATATATGGTTTCTGCATGATCTAGCCATTAACATTACACTCATCCCAACACGTGCCATCTATATGCCATACACATAACCATTCTCAAAAATCTATGCCAGTGATCAAGTGAAGATCTTTTTTTTTTTTGTTTTATTTATTCTTGATCTCAAAATATGTCCAAAGTGGTGGAGAAGTGTAAAAAGGCCAAGCCTGCAAGACATTGTTCTGGATTAACTAAATACACCAAATCTATCAGCAACAAATAACATCTGATGCTTTAACCCTTCAGATCTGATTTCACCTTTATGGGTTCATAGGTATATACTAGACTAATGACAACAAGAGTCTTTTTAAGTGTAGCCATGCTTTCCAAATATATCTGATGATTTCTGGTACAGAAGATTATTTTAAGGGGTATATGTAGGCTTGGGCTTGGGTGGTCAAGCATTTACATGCTGCAGCTGTCTATTAGAGACATGGGTGTCAGATGAGGGGTACATTTCCAATACCCCATCCATTGGTTTAAGTTACTCTTGAAGTTGGTTAGGGAAGAACTCTACTTTGTATGGATGGAAGCCTGTTTCAGAGAAGGTGTAGTCTCTGAGACACACCTATCCCTTCAACACGTCCCATTTATGTTGCATATGAGGTTTACATCCCTACATCAGGTAATTCTGACGCTATTCATTTTGCAAATATGCAGCACGTCCATCAGAGTGGGATGTGAGGATGCCTGGTCAGCCAGGAATAGATCACTCCTCAACAGTCTGTAGGAGACAGAGCTCAGGGACTTTGAGGCGATCCACATACAAAATGTTCACACCATATTCTTTTTGGGAGGAACCTCTGTGGATGTTCCAGTCACTGGTCAGGTACATATTGAAGTGGCATTTTACTCAATGATTGTCCTGATGAGGGCAGAATAGTGAGGAACAATGACATTCTTGGACCTAGATGCCATACCCTTGATTACAGGTTGTGCAACATAGAATGATTTCTTTACTACCATAGGCACATAATGGTCAAAGGCGAGGTCATTGCCTATATGTGTTCTCAAATCCCTGACAACTGCGTCTACTCTTATTGATGTACTATCCATGTGGTAGTTTCCAGGGGTAACCAACATCCTGAAGGATACTATTATACATTTCTTGGTATTAAATTTTAAACAGTGGCTCTGTCATCAGTTAATTTTCTATGTCAGGCCTTCTTCTAGGGTATTTGTGTCTTGAGGGATTTTATGACTTCACTTAGTTTACAATCATCTGCAAACTTGGTAACCCGGATGCCCTTGATGTTGGCCTTCACTTCAGAAAAGTAGATGCCAAAAAGGAGCAGACCCAGTACAAAGCCCTGAAGGGCTCAGTGAGTGACTGATCTCTTTCTGGAAGAAGAATCTCTTATCCTAACTTCCTGGATCCTTTCCGTGAGGGCAGCTGTCTACCAAGCAGATGATAGAGGGGGGTTTATCTATTTTCATAAATTTGTCTACAATGCCTGTGGGGTGTATTTTGTTGAATTCCTTGACTCGGTCAAGGTTAGAAGTATGCATTATTTTGCCCTCATCCATTGCTTTGTAAACCTTTCCAAAGAAGTCCACTAGGTTGAGTGGGAATAACCTATCTTTGATGAAACCAAACTAGATTAAGTCCAGTGTTTGAAGATTTCCTATGTTATTGTTTATCATTTCGATGATAATTCTTTCTATGGCTTTGCATATGAGACTAGTTAGGCTTATGGATATGTAGTTACCAGGGACCAATGATGGCCTGTCCTTGTGCAGAGAATGACAGTTGCAGAACTCCACTCACCTGGCATGAAGTCTGTCTGGAGGCTACAGTTAAATATTGATTCTAGTGGTCCTGATAGGTCATGTTTCATGCCCTTTTGGAGTCATGCTGGGATATTATTGGGACCTCTCACTGTGTTGATCTTGGCCTTGGAGAGTGCATTGAGGACCTGCTCCCTAGTGATAGTTGGGGAGTTATATTCAATGGTATCTCCTGAGGGGTGTCTGGGGGGGGGGGGTAAAATTGGAGCTAAATTTGTTGGCCAATAGATTTGCTATGTTTTTAGATTCAGTGGAGGTGGTTCCATTTATAATTAGTCTGACACATTGTTGTGTACTGCCTTTGAGGTTACAGACATTGCTGAAGAAAGTTTTGTAATTGTCCTTGCCTTAGGAGGCTATTCATACCTCAAATTTGGTCTGGTAGACTTTATTAGTCCTCTGCGTTGCTTGTTTTGATAGAGGAAAGAGTTTTTATATTGCTGGGCTTTGCACTTCATAATTTTTATCATGATTTTCTTAATTTTGTTATACAACCTACTGATGTTGGGATTCCACCTGCGTGGCTTGTTTTTCAAGTTTGTCCTGTGCTTATTCCTGGTAGGTACAGCTGTTGTTATGCAGCTATTAATGTGATTGTACAGGGTGTCCTATGAACAATTTTGCAAAAACAGCTATGTTCTCAGGGTTTAAGGAGGCTTGAAATGTTGCTAGGATGTTACAAAGTTTGCCTTGGAATAGTTCTTAATAGATCCAGTATTATCTGGGGTCCCAAGTTTTCTTTTTTATTTCAAGGGAGACAGTTTTATGGATCAACCTTACCAGACAGGACATTACAGTGGAGGTGGTTGGGGAGGGGGGTTATGCAGCATTCTCTCATGTTTGTAAGGACCAGATTCAGGATGTTTGTTCACCTAATGGGCAAAGACTAGCAAGTCCAGGGTGTTTGTGTTTACAAAGACCAGGAATCTCTAGGCCTGCGTGTTTGGGGTCACTGCAGATTCCTAGTTTATAGTAGGGGAGTTAAAGTCACTCATGAATATGGTATACAGTTGAATGGGGAGTGTCTCTGGTAGAAATAAATACATGTTATAGGCTTCCTGGGTCATAAGGAGGGGCCTATAGCTTGCTAATGTATGGTATGAGACTTTGCCTATGGTAATCTTGACATAGAGAAGCTCAAGTATGTCATACACTTACCCATCCTTGACGTGTGTTTGTTTTTGATGTAAAGTGAGACACCTTCATCTTTTGCCCCTTCCAGTGAGGTAGCCCTGCTATCATGAATGAAATCACATTGGGCTAAATGGGCTAATTTAAGCATCATGGGAGCCAGCTATTAAGTTAATAAGGTCATAAATAATTTATAATCATGAATCTAGAAAGAATATGGGTCTGTAAGATGTTGTTTCCTCTGAGTTTTGGTAAAAGTGATATGGCTGCTTCTTTCTAAGATGGTACCACTATACTGCCTTAAGGACATAATTTATAATATTCACAGATTCTGGAATATGTTTTTTTTGTTCAACCAATCCATATAAGTCAATGGGCAGACAATCAGGACCACAGAGTTTCCCTCTAACCATTTCCTTAACCACCATCAGCACTTCATCTATAATGCAAGGGTCAGCAACACATCAACTTGCCTCTGGGGCAACTCAGGTTAATCCAAACCATACAACAGGGTTTCCATTAAAAGTTCCTCCTCGGTCCCAGATCTGCCTGCAGTATGTACACATGACCTATAATAATGGCAGAACAGCAGGGAGAATGTTTACAGAGGGTATACATAAGGTAGCCCCTTGTGGATCATCCCTTGGTGGTGTCACTACTCTCTATGCTTTTGTCTCAGATGAAGTGCCAGAGACTCCTGAGCAGCAGAAGAGTTTTTGAAATATTTTCATACAAATTTCTTATCTGGTATCCCTTATATGGCTTCCTCAGCTTGAACATACCTTCTATGATATATCAAGTGAACCAAGCTCAAAGTGTACTTGCTAGTTTAATAGCCATTTCTGTCAAATCTTAAGTTACTGGGCACCCTGCTTCCATCTGAAGCTTGTATAGTACATGGATTATTCCAAGAGCATTGTTTTAAAGTCATCTCACTGTAAATTTTCTAGGTGGTCCCCTTGCATCTCTCATCTCTGCTATCTATTTGAACCCAAGCAACAGTATGCAATTAATCTCCACTGTCTTTCAAAACACTCAAGTTGCATAATCTTATTTCAGATAAACACAGTGGATGAGTTGTCACAGATGAAATACATGCAAATGTGTATGCAACACAAAGTCCTACTTATCTGGGATATTCTCTGATACCTGGGTTACTAACAACTAAGTAAAGTAAACAACCCAAATATAAGTTGCAACCACCAACAGATGTCTGTTTGTGACATAATTTTAACTGACTAATTTTCCTAACAAACTACTCAAATGTCTCTGTGTTTAACTGGGAGGAATAAAAACTGGCAGCAGTAATTGTTATATCTCTATATCAGCCTTTACAAATTACATAGCTACATTGTACACCTACTCGTTGAGCTTCAGTTTAAAATGAGGTTCCTTTGGCTGCTACAGTACAGGTACCACTGCTACAACCCACTTCACACACAGAGTAAACCACCTCAATATAGCCATATTTTATTAACTCGGCATGTTCATGCAAAGCTAAATGCATCTCTTGTAGACTCACAAGTGAAGGATTAATTCTGTTGATGTAGGAGAATATATTAGATCTCTTCACATAATTAGTTAGTCATGATTTACATTAAATGAAAGCATTGCACAACCCTTCTAAATATTTAAAGACTTTCAATCAGTATTGTTAAAACCTTCTAAGTACAACACAAAGAAATCCAGAATACAGCACACCGAGTGTAGCACACAAAATATTTAATGTGAAACGCTTTTCGTTTCACAAGATCAGCAAACTTCCTCCAACAAAAAGCAAGTAAATGTTGCCACCATTTTAAAAGTCTAATATGTGTCATATGACTACACTCAGTCTGCTGTCTTCCGGATTTCTTTGTGTTGTACTTAGTTTGTTTGTCATGCAGTTACGTATTTGAGATTGTTAAAACTTTCTACAACACATAAACAGCAAAAAACATAATATACATTATTGAAGCCATATATAAAACAGATTGTCCATTAATTCCAAAACGGCAAAATGCTAAAAATCTGTGAAATGTAAGCTTCCAATGAGAGGGCATATCATCCCAGTTAAGACGTGGTTGGGTAATGCCCTGGTAAGATATACTAGGAGACATACTATGGGATGAGAGAAATACCACCAGATGAGTGATTCCTCTGAGACATCCCCCAAAGGACGTCAGATACCACAAACGACCTAATTAGTGATCTTCATTATAGGAATATAATGGATGCAATTGCTGACAATGAAAGCAAATAAAATAAATCAATAATAAAACAGTTCATCTGCCCTTGTGTGAAAATAAAATTGAGTTAAACTCAGATAAACCTTGGTATGGCAAAGATATAAATGCTAGCAATAAAAAAATAATAAAAAGATCAACATAAAAAAGCATGGCTCAGCCCCTCAAGCTACAAATCTTGCCACCATTTTCATTGCTAGATCCACAAAAGTAATGAAGTACTACAGCCACAAGAGTCTTTAACTTCTCAGCTGTCACCATCTATGTTACAAAACAAGCCACACTGCCACTAGTTGAATAAAACACCCAGAAGCCAAAAGCTGGCAAATGTGACACAGCAAAAGACCCGGTGCTCACTTCAGAATTGATATATTTAAACATTAATCAACATAAGTCCTGGCAGACTGGCAGTCAGTGCAGAAGATTAAGGCACTGTTAATGAGCTTCTCCATTTAGATAAGGATACAGAGTTTGATTCCTTCCACCTCCATTGTATATTGCTTGGTATGACTTTGTCCAAATCACTTAACCGACCATGCTCCTGGTTCATCCCATGAAAAGGAAAACTTGTATCCAGTGGGCTTATATGGTTAACAAATTGATAAAATAAAGTAAGTCCTGAGTAGTATAATAGGCAAGCTGTCCAAAGTGTGCAGCTGAATAACAGTTTTTCTGCCATTCCCATTAGAAATTAAACTGATTGCTGATAACTATCACAGAAATTTCCAAATAAAACTTCTTTAGGAGCCAGCCTTAATCGAGTGTTTGCTACAAAGGCCACAATGCACTTCAGTTTCACAGTGGATGCCTCTTGTGTGATCAGAATTGCAAAAGGCTTTCAAATGGAAAAAGAAAGCATGCTGATATATTAAAAATGGAGGAAGTTAAACTCATAGAGCCTAAAGATCTATAAATGTTAACTTTCCCTTGTGCAGAACACTTGGCATATGATCACTACCAATGGATTGAGCATCCATCACCAATAAAAACTGTAGTCTAAAATTAGTGAAAGTCAAAGCCATAGCTAAAGCCTATACTTTTTTGTTAACCACTTTGTATTCCAACTGCATTTTCAGTCCATTTTCACTCCAATGCCAAGTTGTCATGAAGCAAATCTACTAATAAACATGACGAAATAATCCAGTTTTGTATCCCAAATTTCATATTCGCTGTAATACCACCCTCTTATTTAACTCTACCTCTTAGCCCCTCAATACATCATCCCCAGAAACTATTCATGGACATTGTAAGACTTAACCTAACCATTCAAAGGATTAGGATTTTAAAAACTATTGTTTAACTATCAGACCACTCAGCCCCCCACCCCCACCCCCATGCCAAATCCTACAGTAATCATCAAGACTCTGAGAAACAGAATCCAGTCCATAAAAGCCAACAAATCGACATAGAAAAAATCCCAAACATACTGTCTACCCAATGACAATCCAGTGCATCAAGCATCATTTACATGTTACATCATACCTACCTAGTCAGACATTCAGTCCCAAATAAAGCAAAACAAAAGAACCAGTCATTGCAAACTAAAGTACAGAGGGATTAAAATCAAAGGCTCCCACCCTGGAATAAAACACTATTAACCAGAACCTGCAGTTATGACAGACTACACAATAGAGTTCCAGAAATCATATAGCTGGGGGTCTCATGAGCCATAGAACTTTTTATAGCATAATGACAGGCAAGAGGAAATTTAGAAATCCTAAAGGGTAGATCAGCAGGAAAACAGATCCCACCAGTAGAAGATCTTAAATAATAACTGTGAATCAGGACCATGGATATTAACATAAAATATGTAAATGAACCGCAACAAGAAAATGATGTTTACATTTATGGGCAGTGTTTCAACAAGTCGTTGTAATTGATTTGGTTGCAAAAGCTGCTCTTTTTCTCTGAGATATTTTATGGCAGAAGAGTTAGAATAGTTTCATCTGCCTTTACTTATTTCCCACTAGCTACTGTGATGGTCTCCGCCCCTTTTCACCATCAAACCATTTAGATGTCCATTTGAATCCTCACACATACTTACTGCTTAGGTCATTCCTAGTTTCTTCAGCAGATGCAGAATTTTTTTCCTCCACTGAGTAAAGTCAGCCTGAGCACATCTGAAATCAGTAGGCAGAGTTTTATTGATTTTGCCTCACATAACTTGAGCACAAGTAGAAAGGCATTCTATCTTCTCCCAATGTCCACTGAATAATCATCACCATGTTCCAAGATGCCCACAGCTTACACAATGCTTGCTCTTTAACAGCATAGGAGAGAAATCTATTATCTATGTACTACTTATCCAGTTGATGGCATCATAAATACTTAGTTTGCACTCTCTAAATCAAGCTTTTCTTCATGGACCACAATCCTTATCTGAATCAAGTTTTTCACATATGCCATATGGTCCCAGACCTCAAACTTCTCTTGTATGCCAGTGAAGTGCAAGTTCTTGCAATGCACTCTATCTTCATAATGTGCCAGATTTAACTCAAGAAGCCCTATCTTGGATTATTTCACACTCAAGTAATGTTTAGCGTCTGCCATATTACTAGGTTGCTCCTGAAGCTCATCTGAATGCTCAGATGGGGGTACATCAATATCTCAACAAGTATGAACATCCAGTGACATAAGGTTAAAACATAAATGTCAGCATCAGAAATGTCAACATGCAGAATTAAAATGGAACCTACAGTGTGGTCATAGTACAACTGAGACTGGAGAATTGGCGATTTCTACATCTAGCCCTGGTCATGCAGCCCCCCCAAAAAAAATCCCTTCCTGAAACAATGGTGAGATTTGAAAAGGATGAAAAAAGTTGGGAACTTCATGGTCAGTGGAAGGGAAACATTGAAGGTGAAAAGATTCTGAAGACTTTTTTGAGCACTGAATACCATGAAGTGATATTATATAGACAAAAATTAACTCTAGGATAAGGTGAATAACCAATCTTAGGTGAAGTTTTCCTTTAAGATACAACATACTGCAGTTTGAATGTACAGACAGTCTTAAGCTGTTCCAGGATGATTTCAGAACAACATATTTATTTGGTGGTTATAGAGTGTTATATCTAGTGGGAATAGTGCTGCTTTTGGAAAAAAAATCAACGTCACTGATAGAGTAGCAGTTAGGCTGCAGAGGAGGAGATACAAATACAAAACAACTGATCAGAAGAAGGGGGAAAAAAAAAAGAAAAAAAAGGTGATTGTGTTTTGGTTTATTTTCTTTCTGTTTTCTTCTAATATCTCTGATCAAACATTTGACTGTTGCTGCCCTGCCGACAACAGCAGTATATCTTAAAGACATAGTACCTGCTGGGAGTTTCCATAATCAATATATAAATATTATCCAGAGCCTGAGATATGGTGGAAACTATGCAGAATGGCAGGTATAGTTGGTAAATGCAATTTCATATTATGTAAACCTTTATTTGGAGGTGGGTGCAGCATGAAAAGCATACAGATTTAGTGCATAGAATAAGAGAAACCACAGTTTTTCTTTTTCTTTTTTAAGAGCTGAAGAAATGTCCTTTTGCACTGACTTTCATTTAGCGTGTGGGTGAAAATGCATAGACTTCTTGGATTGATCAATTTATATACATTTTATATATATATATATATATATATATATATATATATATATATATATATATACATATATATATTTTTATATATATATATATATATATATATATATACATATATATATATATATATATATATATATATATATAAACTGTCACATTAAGGCAGTGTTAATCTTTGACACCTGATTGCACTTTTGAACTTTGCAAAAAGGTGCTACAGGCAAAGACTGATCTGCAAACAAGTAGCAGAACCTGCTTTATGAATACAAATGGTGTAGAAATAATATCATTTAGACAATCACAGAAAAAAAACAGGGAGTCCACATTGTCTTGTTTTTTTCACTCTCAGTTTGCTTTTTTGTTTTTTGGGGTTTTTTTGTGAGCACGTTAAATCAGATTTCATCTGGCAGTAGAACACAGAGGGTTGAGAAGGTTGGCCCATTCCCTGGTATTTGATGCCTGTTAGGTGTGGGTGGGTTAAGTGCTAGGAGTGTGCCAGACTGCCTAGGGGGCTTAAAACACAGCAGTAATAAGGATCAAAGACATTAGTCGAATGTTCAGGATTATGTACCGTATTAAACTTCAGATGTAATTCGTAGGCTGATAATATAGACTCTATCTGTGGGTTATGCCACAATTGTTGTTAACATATTTTCTTCATTGTGCACTGCATAATTATGCCTGCAAAGTTTTGTTTTGCATTTTTTCATTGGCAGTATGGGACCTGTGCCCAGAAATCATTACATATGACACAACAGATTAAATTTAGTTATTTATTTGTTCACTGAGAAAGTTAACAGCTCCTTCTCCAGCCTTGTTCCACCTGCCTTATACAGTATTTTTAGAGACACTGCTGCCAAGCAGAATATAAAATGATACACCGTTCTCAAGAACAGCATAAAGGTAAGTCTGTACATCCAGCATGCCGGTCTCAGATTCAGTCTGCCAACATGTTGATGCTGGAATGGAGAAGGAAGGTATACAAGAGTTACGTGGATTTGTCTGTGCAGAAATGCATGGCATAGGGAATGCAGATGAGCGCTCTGCAGTGACATTTTCAGCCCTACACCCTCTTCACAGATGTGTAGAGATGTAGCACTGAACCAGCAAGATGACATACAAATATGGTCTACAGCCATAGCTCTCAACTTCTTAGCACAAGACATCTGAACAAAGCCTAAAATAATGGGGGGACAAAGGCCCAAAAATAGGGACAGATTTTAAATATTGGTCTTATAAACTTAGAACATTTCTAGAATAATAAGTTTTGTGTTAGTATGTATTTTCTTAAGGATATGAAGTCTGAAACTCAAATGTCCGTCATTAATTAGTGACTTCATTCCTCCAAGATTTGCCAGACAACCACAAATTTTATGAGGAGCTGACCAAAAATATGAGGCAAAAATCTGGACATGTTGTGAAAATCTGGACAGTTGAGAGGTATGTGGCTACAGCAGTCTTCTCTTAGCTGTCTTCCTTACCTTCTCTCTTACAGGGGACAGTGTGTTTATGAGCTCTTCTGTTCCCAGTTGCACACACCCCACTTTGTGCAACTGTATCTGGCTGGACTACTTCTGCCAGATTTATGCAGGCATACATGGCTTGTACACCACATGAGTATACTACAGTTTACCTTGACATGCTCCAACTGTATTTCTCAATTTTCTATTTGCTCGAGGATCTTTGGCTTAAAGTGTTGTTTTCTTCTGATGCTCACTGCTTGTTGTAGCAATGTGTTTAAGCTTGAAATAGTAGCATTATTCCTGTTGTGAAACTGATGGCTACAGGAGAAAGAGACTATTCTTTTCATGCTCTTAAAATCATGGCTGTTTGAGCTGGAGCAATCTCAGAATGTGAATATATAAAAAAGGGCAGCATGGAGGGCATTGCTAAAATATTTATTTCAAAGTTTTACATAGGTGAACAAATTCCTGTTCTCCTTAAATACATCTGTTCAGAGTATATATGTACTTGAGGAAACAAGTTTCATGCAGAAATGTACAAGCCATTGTGTTTAGAGCATATGTGTTTTGTGTTAACATGGTTGAACTGTGCATCATACTGATCTGGGAAAATGATAAATATATTTAAATGAGCTGCAAATTCAGCATAGTCAAGAAACACTCTGCTAAGCCATATTTATATGTGGCATACCAAAGACCTTCCATACAATGCTGTTGATGCTGACTTATGAGATGAAGGGGGGATTCCCCTTGATAACAAGCATTCATTATAGATAAAAGAAAGTGAGGGAGTGTTCCACTAGGTAAAAAACATTTATTATAAGTAATGGGTGGTGGAGGTTCCCCAGGATAACAATCATCTACAAACAGTAATGGGAGAGGTGAGGGGGGTTCCCTTAGGAAATGAACATCATCATTAATGTTGGGGAGGATGGAAGGGGAATACACTGAACAATGAGCATTACTTTGCACAGCCTAAATTCGCAAGTGTGTGTGTGTTTGTGTGTGTGTGTGTGTGTGTGTGTGTGTGTGTGTGTGTGTGTGTGTGTGTGTGTGTGTGTGTGTGTGTATCTGTATCTGTATAGGTAAAGATACAGATATGTGGATATAAATACAGATATATATATAAAAGATATAAAAATATATATGTTATGCTATTGACATCTGTAGTCATTTAACAATAAAACTCTGTGTAAAAAACCTTGGCAAATTGCATGCATATATATTCCATTCACTCTAGAGAATAGCACTTTTAAAGTAGTAGTTTTTCTTTGTCTCCATATTTTTAAACATTGTTACCATTTCTGGCAAATGAAAGTTTTTTTTTTTTTTTTTTGCAATGTGACAGTTCGCTACTACGGGCCAGAAATCAAGGAGACGCTATCCTCAAAATGGACCCTGGTGAGGGACAGTCACTAAAAGTAAAGATGGATTCACACAATATTTTCAAATGCAGCTCCCTGCACCAAGCACAACTTCCCTTAAGGGCCCACAGGAAGCACACTCCAGACCTGGGGCTGGATATCTTACTCTCTCCAGACTCACACAAAACTCCACACTGACCACTTTAGAGCTCTGTGTTCCTTTTCCTAGTAGCTAACACACACACACACACACACACACACACACACACACACACACACACACACACACTTGGATATTTGAGTTTCACATACACACATACACTCCTGGGAAAAGCTGGCACATATTTATTAGCTGTGCCCCTTTCTGCCCAGACTCTGAGGTAATCACACTGCCACCAGTCAGCTACCCTAAGGCTCTTACAAAGGGTACCCAATTATACTGTGTGAAATTAATACTAATATAAATGGTAGGGTGTGACCAAAGCAGCAAGGCTTTCAGGAGTGGCCACAGTGTCACTGACACAAACAGAAGTATTCTCAAGATGTTAAAAGTATTCTTTAAAGGACCAACCACAATGAAATGTATTAAAATATTTAATGATAAATAATAAAACAGAAAACAGGAGAATACTGAATAGAATAAACAACAGAGTTTCAACCACAGATGCAGAAAACACTACTAAACTATTCATACTAAATGTCCCTGACTAACTAAAGATTTACTATTCCTTAATTACTTACTAAAGCAAGGCAAGCTGATGTGTGCTGAGTGTCTTACCACAGCAAAAGCCAGATGATGTCTCTCTTTGTCTTTGTGGATGTGTGAGGTATATATCCTGTCAGAAATCTTTCCTGTTATGTTCTGAAGTGCTGCTGGGAGGGTTCCAAAGAAACCAGATTCTGGTTAGAGGATGATATCACCTCTGGTCACCTGAGTCTAATACAATACATACACAGAGCTTTGCTAAAGTCTGTGCCAGCATCTGAAAGCTATAACACAATTTCAAACTTTCCACCCTTCCAGGGTACTCTGATAAAACATGCACTTTTCATCATTTACAACACAACCTAATATACATGCATACATTCATTCTGTCCAGCAGGACATACTGTTGATGCATTTTTAGCACAAATAACTTTACAAATATAAACCAAAATAGCATAGTGAACTATATGATGGCAATAACTTCACTTAACTCACACAAGCCCAACGTAAAAACAAAAAGGCAATTAATCAGACTGTGACATTCTGATTAAATGCCTTTTTGTTTTTACGTTTGACTTGTGTGATTTAAGTGAAGTTATTGCCATTGTATGGTTCACTATACTATTTTTGTTTAGTTTATACACTTTATTTTAGTTAGTGAACCTTATCTCCAGCTCGCTTTTATTTGTTTGAACTTTACAAATATATTTTTAACTCTAACATCCGTAAAAATCAATGTGATAGTCAAATAACATAAAATTATTTTCAAAACTCCAGCTACCTATGCTAGCATATGTACACATGTACTGCCCTACACTCCCTGGCACAGATGACACTACCTCATAACATCACATCTCTGCCCCCTTTGAAAACTCAAGCTAGTTTTTCACGTCACCCTGGAAAATGTTGCTTGAGAGAAATGGGCCTGTCTGGGAACACATTAACCTATACACTGTCTTGACAGCCCATCTGCATTGGTATGGCTGACCCCACTACAGTGCTGCACTGTCATGTCATTTGTCTGCAACCCTAGGCTCCACCTTAATAACTTGGCATTTTGCTGGCTAGTACGATGCAGCCAAGTTAAGGGACTGTGGTCCATAACCACAGTGAATTTCTTTCCATACAGATAGGGATGAAGTTTCTGCAGTGCCCATACTATAGCTAGACACTCTTTTGCTACAGCTGCATAACATTCCTCCCTGGGTTGGTGTATTTGGCTGAGATACACACCTGGGTGCTCTTCTCCCTGTGAGAAAACCTGGCTGAGTACATCCCCCATCCCTTGGTTCAAAGCATCCACCTGCACAACAAATTATTTGCTGTAATCTGGACTGGCTAACACAGGGGGTCCTCCCAAAGCCCCTTTAAGCTTTTGGAATACCTGCTTGCAGGCTGTGGTCCACACTACCTTATCTTGCTTGTTTTTCCTCATCAGGTCTGTGATCACCAGATCCCCCTCAGACTCTTCCTGCCATCCACTGCAAATACTCAGCACCAGGGCCTTCCTATTATGGTGAGGCTTCATCTTGCTAACACGGTCCAATTTGTGTCCTTTCCGCCTGCCTAGCAGGTTTACCATGTAATTAACATCACTGACCTTCCTTACTACTTTAAAGGGTCCCTCCAAAGCTGCCTGCAGCTTACTGTGCCTGACAGGAATGAGCACCATAACCTGTTGTCCCACAGCATAATCTTGCACTTGAGCATTCCAGTCATACCAGACCGTTTTCTGCTGCTGGGTTCCTGTCAGGTTCTCTTGGGCCAAGCCCATGACCTCCCTAAGCTTTGTCCTGAAGTTTAGGATATATGCCACAACAGACTCCTTGTGAGAGTCACACTAACCCTCCCACTCATCACAAATCAAAACTAAAGGTCCCATCACCCTATGCCCAACCAGCAACTTAGTGGGTGAAAAAAAAGTGGATTCCTGGGGTACCTCTCTGTATGCAAACAGAAGATGGGACTACTATTTCTCTTTACTCCTTAACAGATCTGCAAATGACCGTAGCATGGTCTTTAGTGTAAAGATTAACCTCTCCAGAAGACCATTAGTCTAGGGTGACAAAGGGTGTGTTGGCAGCTGTTTTTTTGCAACATTTTGGTATATTTTTTAGTTGCTTTCTGGTCGTGAAGCAGTGGATGTCATATTTCTTGTCCAGCACTTACCACGTTGGTGAATTGTTTAGTTCAAAGTGGATGGGGAATTAACATTTTGACCAGGGAAGAATTACCTTGGAATTGCTTTGGTTTACATGCGGATAAGCTTGGGGGCCTAAAATCATGTATGGTGGTTCATTCTACTACTTTGTGGCATCTGTTTAACAACTCCTTTCTGTGCAAACTGGTGTTCAGAGATTCATCCATGGTATTCAACATTTTATGGATCAAAAGCCTATAAACCCAGGAACAACAGGAATAACTCAGGTACTGTGACTAGTGGCAGGACATAAATCTAAATTTTCAGCTTCATTATATATTAACCATTTTTGTACATTTTGCGATCTTTTTTGCATTTGTGCTGTTAGAGGTTGGCAATACTGGTGGATTACAGGCTGATAAATCCGAAATTAATGGAAGGCATTTGGACTATTGTTGATGGATTAGAACTGGTGAAAACATCATATTGACTTTAACTTTTGAGATTTATTTGATCTCAAAATGTATTAGTGAATGGTTGACTCTAAATGCTATATTCTTTAAATATCTGATATACATACAATAACATCAGCTATATGTTGGGATAGGTTTGTCAACCAAGTGGGATACAGTCTTTGTTACAGAATTTGATATCATATTGAAGTGTCTCATTCACCACAGTTACTTAGTATGCATGTATATTGACAAACTATTTATGCCATAGTTGGTCTAGGATATATAACAACAGGAATTGATCCATAACAGTACAGTTGACTTGGGTGAATGATAAGTGAATCATATTTATAACAGCTTAATGTAAGTGTAGGAGGGAATAACACCTTTATTTTTATTTTTATTTTTATCTTGTGTATGAACAACTATATGTGTTGTAATCGTTTTATGTGTGCAAAACCACCGCTTGAAAATTGTATTGTCAGTTCACAGATGGACTAGGTTGCTACATGTACTACGAGGGCAACCCAGTGTTGAAATCTTTGGCAAAGGCAATATGTGCTAAGGGGTTTCAAAAGTTTTATTGCCAGATATCATGTGACAGATAATAATACATCTTTCTATATTCTTTAACAAGAACTACAAGCCTTTTCAGCATTGCATTTTGAATATAAAGTATATATTGTGTTCACAAATATATATGTGCCAAGCATAATACAGATATACTGATAGACACATATATAGACAAGTGTGGATGTCAGGGTTCATGAGCATGTTTTTTTCTAAGTGATGTTCTTTGACCAAATATATTATAGTTTAACTGTTGAAAAATATTTATATATTTTTTTATTGAGTCCCTGTTGAACTATTACTAATTTGGACATATTGACTGAAACAGATTTGGTTTCTAGTTGGTCAAAATTCATAAATACATTGGAAAAATGGATTTGGAGCAACTACTAATGGGATTATGTGCTGATCGACATGATATTGGGGTGTTAGGTATGAATAACATGTCAAGCAGTAATCCGAGTGGCTCAAATATTAACTTTAACAATGGCTGTGAAATGGCCTTCAACCAATTCAACAAGGATCTTAAAAACTTACGTGCCAATATATGGCACCTCAGACTTTTTAAGGCATATATTAATAAAGATATCACACCAACAGGACTTAGAGTTAAGTTACAGCCTTTGGTCAGTAGGTCGGAGGACAGGCTGACCAAAGAATGGAACCAAGCTCTCCAACAATCATCAATGACTTTTGTCAAGATCCTTGCATCCTATTATGAGAGAATGGTGGACATTTGTTTAATGGAAGTTAAAGCTTCATGTGAAGAATGTAAGAAATATGAATCACAACCAACATATGCCACTTTGGTTAGTAAATTATCCAAAGATCTGGCTAATTTTGACCAACTAACTAAAGATAGGAAAATACGTAAGTTCAATAGGGACTGTGCTGATTACCAAAGAGGCCGTCCTTTTGCTACATTAAAAACTGTGAGATTCTATGATTTTGGTCAAAAAACACCAGGAAACAAACCCAAGAAAAGGCCTAGGTCTATTCTAAAATCCTCTGACAAGACTTTAGCTAGTACCTCAGGGGATAACTCATCTTGCACAGACAATGACTGTAATAACTATCGAGAATCACCCAGAAGCAAAAAAACTAATGTTCAGTACCCTTTAGACATACAAACAAGCGATGAGGGGGTCGCAAGCACAAATATAGGAATAAGATCCAATTCCATGGAAGGGCTGTTACAAACAATGTTGAGTTGACGGAATTTGAGTTTCATAATGTTTTGAACCTTTCTAATGTTCAACTGACAGATGTACAAACTAAACTACTTAATAAAGGACTTGGTTTTATTCCTAGTTTTTTTATTAATGAACATAGCATTGTTAAGGATGTTTTGTCTTTCTGTCGTAACCTAAATTTGAAATTATTCTTTTCAGACATCAGCTCCCAAAGATCACTTGATTTCAAATTTTTGAAATCAGACTTTCAAACTCCCATGAACAAACATGTCTATTTTCCAACAATCTGTTCTCAGGGATTTACATTTTCATCATAATGAATCATACATTCTGGGCCAGAATATGTCACCCATGGAAAAGGCAGCCTTGGAGGAATTAAAGCATAATCGTGACATTGACATTCTACCTGCAGACAAGGGTGGTGCCGTGGTGGTTATGAACATTTGGGGAATACCTTGATGAGGGGAAAAGACAGTTAGCTGATACTAGATGTTATATGCAAATGTACATTGACCTGACTGGGGTTTTTAAAAAAGAAATAGACTCTTTTCTGAAACTAGCTGAGGATGAGGGTATCATAACAAAAAATACTGTTAAACATCTTACTGTAAAAGACCCACAGAAACAAATCTTGTATCTTCTCCCAAAAATACATAAGTCCATTTCAAAACCCCCAGGTAGACCCATTGTATCAGGGATAGGGTCCTTGACGGAACCACTATCAGCATTTCTAACACAGTATCTCAAACCCCTTTTAACATCAGTTAGGGCCCGACTACAGGACACCATGCACTTTTTACAAATTTTGGAGGATACACAGCTAGAACCAGACTGGTTAATGTGCACGTTGGATGTTAAATCTTTATACACAAGTATTCCACACTGGGCGGGACTACAATCCCTGCAATACTGGCTTGAGAGAACAAACTTATATCCTCCGGGCTTCAACACCTTACTTGTCTGCATGGCGGAACATGTATTAAACAAAAATGTCTTTTATTTCCATGGAGAATGCTTTTGGCAGCTACAAGGGACAGCAATGGGAGCTTCCTTTGCACCCATTTATGCTGACGTATTCATGGCCTATTTTGAAGAATGTATGATATATGACAAATCACACAATATTTACATGGTGGAAATTGATATCTGGCGATGATATTTGAATGATTGCTGGATGGTGTGGAAGACGGATGAAGCATATCTAAAGAAATTTATGGAGTACCTGAATGGTAACATTTGGGGTACTGAGTTTACGGTTACATGTAACAGGAGTACCATAGACTTTTTGGATGTTACTGTTTACCGTAACACAGATGATACTCTAAGTACCAAAACATTTAGAAAATACCCTCAATACAATACCTTGCTACACGCCTCCAGTATGCACCCGAACCACACCATCCGCAACATCCCTAAGTCTCAATTTATGCATATCAGACGCATTTGTTCATCTCATGATGAATTTGAACATGCCAGACTTGATTTATACCTTAGATTTCAGGACAGAGGATATAGAGACATAGATATATATCAAGCTAGTTCATGGAGCAAAACCATAGACAGGAGAACATTGTTACAATACAAAAAAATCAGAGCATGCTCATCAGGATTCTATCTTGAGATTTGTCACCACATATGGCAGGAACCAACCTATTGTCAGGGATATACTTAATTGCAACTGGAAAATTCTTTTGGCTAATGACACTTTAAGGTCAATACTAGGCCCTCAATGTCAAATGTCATACAGAAGAGGCAAGAATTTGGGAGGGCTATTTTCACATTACGAAAACAGAGAAGGGGGAGGTGCGATATATCATCAGACCACTATCAGTGGTGATAAACTAATTGGTACTTTTCCATGTGGTCACTGCTGCTCCTGTTTACATGTTAGTACACTAAAAGAATTCACCAGTGCCAACACCAATCGGGTATTTAAAACCAGGGTGTTTGGTAATTGCAGCAGTACATGGATTATTTACTTAGCTACCTGCCAATGTAAAGCTTTTTATGTTGGTCAAACCTCTAGGTCTCTTAGAATAAGGATGACAGAACATCGTAGTGACATGAGGAACTAAAAAGAAACAAATGCTTTATACAGACACACGATACAACATCCCAATGCCCAGTTTATGTTCATGATCATTGACAAAATTCAGGGAGATAGGAACAATCAACAGGGTTGGCACACCATTTTAAACCACAAGGAACAATATTGGATAACCAACCTTGGATGTTTATTTCCCCCAGGTCTGAATGACCATCTGTGAGTTTCACTGAACACTGGAGGATTTCATAATCATGGTTACAACAACAAACATTCATATAGATTAAGAATTAGTACGAACCATTCAGTGGTGGTTAGGCCTACCAACGCTCATATTATACTCTATAAAGCATGACAAAAAATTGTTCAGGATACGAATATGTATATGTATGGTTTGGTATTCGTATCTGGTATGTTGGTGTTAAACATTAAGTATTATACAATTACAATGTTGAACTTGTATTATCTACAAGCATATTATTTCAATTTATTATAATCTATAATATAGCTGAGAATGAGGCCACTATACTCTTTTTGCCTTATTTTGTAATATATTATATGATCAGTACTTGGTTCATTATTATTCAGTTCTTTTGAACTTGTGGTTATCACCCTTCAAAATATATATATACTAGTGGTATATATTTTCTGCTTTTTTACACTATGATATGCATTCACAAATAGTGACTATGGTATTGGTCTATTACCTTGTAATATGTATGTCATATAATGGCTTACTTCCAGAGCTTTGATTTTTATCTTTAAAAATATGACTTAATATCTATACCTCTGGCATTTTTATGTCACTGGTCATATGCTTTAATCAAGAATGGAACATGCACTTTGTTACTCCAGCCACTGGGTGGTGCTGTAATATTGCTTCCAGGTAATCAGAGACTAGTATAAATGCAGGCTGCTTCATTTCATTCAAAAAAACTTTATTGTATTCATTGATAAAGGCTGAATAGCCAAAACCGGTATGGATTTGAAAGAATTATAAATAAATAATCATTATTTCTTCATTACTGCGTGTTCACTATCGTTTTTTGCTGGTCATTGGTGGTTTACAGTGTTTTTTAGGTGCTTCACTCCAAAGCACTTCCACAGGCAAGCCAGCAGGTCTAACATGAAAATGGCATCTCTGTCAGTCAGTATTTCTCTTGGGAAGCCCACTCTGCTGAAAAACTCTAACAAAGCATTTGCCACCTCATCTGTCTCAATGGAGGACAGAGACATCACTTCAGGGTATCTAGTAGCATAATCTACTACCCCAGGATAAACTTCTTCCCTGTGGAACTTGGAGTACTCAGAGGCCCCACAATATCCATAGCTACCCTCTGAAATGGCTCTTCAATCACTGGAAAAGGCATCAAAGGAGCTTTGACCGTCTGTCCTGCCTTACCTACCTTTTGGCACTGTTCACGGATCCTGTATACCCTGTTACATCCCTTGCAATCCCAAGCCAATAAAAGTTCTGCATAATATGTATCTTGGTACACTTTATGCCCATATGACCTGCAAAAGGAATGTAATGTGCTATGGCTAAAAGTGCCAGATGGTAGGCTCTGGGCACTACCAACTGCTGTATTACCTCACCCTCTAGCCCTCTCACAGGGGTCCACCCTCTATACAGTAACCCTTTGTTCCAGTGTACAGTCTCGCCTTTTCCTTGAGAATCAGGTACCTCCTTAGCTACCTTCTCTCAAGCCTCATAATGTAGGGTCCAAAAGCTGAGCCTGTCTCAGTTCTACCTTTGTGACCCCTCTCAGCTCCCTTTCCACCAGAAGCCCAGTCTCTTCTGACAGTTCACTGTCAGCCTGGTTACTACCACTCACCTCTGCCCTTGCAGTCACCCTGTCCATGGGAATATCAAAATCTACCAGCATCTGTGGCTCACTTTCAGGCTCACTGCTACAGGATATCTCCCTTCCTGAAATAGCCACCACACTAGCCCCAGCTTTAGGTGTGGGGTCTATCTGGGTCTCCCCTTGGCTACCTGACCCACATGCTTGTCTCCAAGCCTGACTGCATGCAATTGCATGCACACAAGGTACTGCATTATCAAAATCATTCCCTATCAAGACATCTGCAGGACATCCTCAAACACACCTACCTACTTGCTTCCTTTTCCACCCTCCCAGTCAGGGTGAACCCTGGCCAAAGGTATTTGGAATGGGGTCCCTCCTAAAGCTCTGACTGGTGTGGACAGCTCAAGCAAGTACTGTTCCTCTTTAACCACTGCAGGCTTCACAATGGTTATGTCAGAGGCTCTGTCTCTCTTACCAGTGGCCTGTCTTCCATCCATTAAGATAGGATACAAACTTCAGTGATAATTTGGTACCCCTGTTGTCTCCAGACAACTTACCACTGGCATGCTGTTATTCCCACTTGCTGGCTTCTTCACATTTTGTTCCCCACATTGCCTTAGTGGACATCTGTATGCTACATGGCCCTTCTGGTTACATTTAAAACATCTAACCCTTGGTCTGGGCCATGTACCTGAACTAGTGGCTTCCCCTGTTATCGGTGTACTCTGTTGGGGTGGGTTAGGCTGCCCACCATGGGTTCCCCTATAACCATGTGCAGCACTGGGTATCCCCTCCTTGTGCAGTGATGCCCTGCTTGCTAAGTAGAGATCCCCATTTCTCACCAGCTCATCTGCAGAGTTACATACCCAGTCTGCCAATCAGATTCTCATGTCCTCAGGCAAAGTACTAAGGGTTTGTTCCCTCACCAAAAGGTCTGCCAGCCTTTAAAAAGTGGTGACCTGCTACTCACTCACCCACCTATGAAAATAAGTGCTTAACTCAGCAATATAATCACATGCACTTTCATCTACCATGAGTCTATGCTCACAAAACATTTTCTGTAAGCTTCAGGTGTTAACTTAAAACATTCTAGTAAGCATTGTTTTACCTTATCATAGTTTAAACAATCAGCATCAGACAATTTAGAAACAGCAGTTACAGGTTTACCATGGAGTAAATGGGTCAGGAACTGTACCCAGAGCTCTTGGTCAACATTATACTATTTACATACCCTTTCAAATACATGAATAAAACTATCAAAATCATCACCCCCTGTAAACTGTGGAAGAAATTTACTGACTCTTATTGCTTCTAGGGTTTGGTTATTCCCTTCCCCATTACCTCTATGACCCTGCCAAAAAGTCTTCGACCTCTAAACACCACAGTCTCTGCTGATTCTAACTTCATCTGTTTTGCCTTTTCTTCAGCCTCCAAATGCTGCAGTCTCTCATTCTCTTCAACCTCCAGTCACCACAGTCTGTCTGCTGATTCTACTACCAAATGTTTGGCCTACAGTTCATCTCTTTAACTCCAGATGGAATTTTAATTCTTCTGAGGAAGAGGAGAACTGTTCTGTTTCTGAAGAATTCACATCCCCATCACTAGACTGGTTATCTTCCGGGTTGCTGGTCTGTGCTGCAGCTGTGACCAAGGTTTAAATCATTTCCTTTTTAGTCAGGCTGGCATGCATCAATCCTTTGGCTTTGCACACCTTGGCCAACTGGTTCTTTGTCAGCTTGCTATAATCCTCTCCTGACATCCTTGCCTGCTTTTCTGGACTAAACTAAACTAACAAAAATAAATAAAACTGCTGTGAAAATGAAAGTCTGTATGTTCATCTTGTGGCTGCTGAGAGTACACACATGTTCAGTGACAAGTGCCCATTGGCTACTGAAGTTCAATTAATATCCCACCCAGCTGCCTCCAAAATGTGACGGGTCCCTACTCCAGGCCAGCAATCAAGGGACTCAATCCTCACCACTGACTCCAGTGAGGGACTGTTGCTAAGCACAAAGATGGATTCACACAGTATTTTCAGATGCAGCTCCCTTTACCAAGCACAATTTCCCTTAAGAGCCCACAGGGAGCATGCTCCAGACCTTGGGCTGGACTCTCTTTCTCTCTCCAAACCCACGCAAAACTCCATATTGACCACTTGGAGTTTTGTGCCCCTGTTCCCAGAGGTACACACACACACACACACACACACACACACACACACACACACACACACACACACACACACACACACACACACACACTTGGATATATGAGTTTCACACATACACATACACACCTCTGAAAAGCTGGCACATATTTACTAGATGTGCCCTTTTCTGTCCAGACTCTGAGGTAATCATGCTGCCACCAGCCAGCTACCCTAAGGCTCTTACAAAGGGTACCCAATTATACTGTACAAACAGTACCGAAATATACTGTGTAAAATGAATACTAATACAAATGGTAGGGTGTGGCCAAAGCAGCAAGGCTTTCAGGAGCAGCCACAGTTTCACTAAAACTAGCATAAGTATTCTCAAGATGTTAAAAGTATTCTCCAAAGGACCAGCCACAAGGAAAAGTATTAAAATATTTAATGATAAATACTAAAACAGAAAACAGGTGTATACTAAATACAATAAACAACAGAGTTCCAACCACAGATATATAAAAAATAATAGTTGGATAGATTCTGACAGATGCAGTAAACAATACTAAACTAATCGCACTAAATGTCCCTGACTATCTAAATAATTACTGTTCCCTAACTACTTACTAAAGCAAGAGAAGCTGATGTGTGCTGAGAGTCTTACCGCAGCAAAAGCCAGATGACGTCACTCTGTCTGTGAGGATGTGTGAGAAATATATATCCTGTCAGAAATCTTTCCTGTAACTTCCAAAGTGCTGCTGGGAGGGTTCCAAAGAAACCAGATACTGGTTAGAGGATGACATCACCTCTGGTCACCTGACTGGTACAATACACACACTGAGCTTTGCTAAGATCTGTGGCAGCACCTGAAAGCTATAACACAATTTCAAACTTTCCACCCTTCCAGGATTCTCTGATAAAACATACACATTTAATCAGTTCCAACAATACAATATACATGCATATATTCTTTCTATCCAGTAAGACCTACTGTTGATGCAATTTTAACATAAGTAACTTTACAAATATATTTTTAACTCAAACATCTGTACAAATCAGTGTGATAGTCAAATAACATAAAATTCTTTACAAAATTCCAGCTAGCTATGCTGACATATGTACACGTACTGCCCTATTCTGTTGGAACAGACGGCACTACCTTAACATCACATGCTTCATCATTGTTTTGGAAATTAACAGGATTATATTTTGAAAAGTACCTCCTCTCTTTCAGTGTGCCTGAACTAAAGATGTCAATTGCATTAAACAAAGGAAATGTCACATCTGATGGTAATAGGAGACCACTTGGCCCAAATAGTCTACTCTGTTTTTTATCCACTGACAAGCTGCAGAGTCTAGTTAACTAATGTTTTTTATTCCATCTATCCTCCAAAATGATTATATTTAGTCTGTGTACACTTTAATTTCTTTACTCTTTTGTCCCTACATTGCCATTCACAAATCCTGTTTCATCAAACTGCTGCCCTCGCCATTAAAATCATCATGAATGTTTTGCTTTTTATTGAAACTAAGAAGATGTGACTATC
Source organism: Protopterus annectens (assembly GCF_019279795.1). Classification (NCBI taxonomy): domain Eukaryota; kingdom Metazoa; phylum Chordata; order Ceratodontiformes; family Protopteridae; genus Protopterus; species Protopterus annectens. The sequence goes on along the minus strand of NC_056747.1, from coordinate 892,774,744 downwards.
TATTTTTTTTGATGGGAGATGACCTTGGAGCTTTTGAAAAATTAATTTGTTCACAGTGACATGTGAACAGGAGCAAGTAAACTTCTAAGGGTCAAACTGAGATTTCTCATAGCTCATTACCGTAACCTCTATGCTATACTGCTGCAGGCCAAAATAATTTGGCACAGTGCTGTGCTATTTATCACTAAACTGAAATGTCATTATGCATTGTGCTACAGTAGTCACGCTGTGACCGACCACAGTGGGAAAATTCCACGGTTGTTTGTTAGGTCCAACTACAAGGAAAAAAAGGTAGTATCTGCAAAACAAAGGTGTGATATCCCCAAACTGTTAAGAAACAGAAATTTGATATTAAGCATTATTATTCCAACCAGCACCAATATGTGTGCAACTCAGGTTGTACTCTTATGGAAAAAAATCTTCTACTTCTTTCAAAGTGCAGGCTGCTATTAGCTAATACTGGTTATCAGTAATGTATATTGTGTAGTAGAATTTGTGATGTTGGGGGAGACAGAGGGGGTGAAACACTGCTTAAAGTGAGCACACTCTATTCTTGTATTACACATATACTACTTTACTCACCTTTGAAGACTAGAACACTATGATATATTTGCAATTAATAGGTCTTGCTAGAAAAAACATATCCAGGGATTCAAGAAGCTTGGTGCAAGGACGGTTTTAGCCTTGTGCCGAGCATCCTCACTACAGATGGTGCAGCAGCGCCATATGAATATGTATGAGGGCACGCCACCGCAAACTCGATGTGCACAGGAAATGTGTGAGAGTGCAGGAGGTGTGCACAACTGCTCTACTGAGGTGTAAACATGCCCT
>NC_056747.1:892718913-892768913 GCF_019279795.1 Protopterus annectens | reverse complement strand
TGTTAGATACAAACACCAAATGCAGTGCATTTGCAAGTGCGGGAGTAAGCGGGTGTAAGCCTGTTTGGCCGCCAGTATGCGAGTATTACACTGGTAAAGCAATGTAGAGGCTAACTGAGTGTAAGAAACTGTAAGCAGAGGTTAGCATTGCTTAGCATCACGCAAACCCACGCACATCTGCTCACAACTGCTTTAATGTGCCTTAATCACTCCGTATCCAATGGCCTTGTTCTGCCCTGCAACAAAATAAACAGCATCTGCAAGACCCGAAACCAGGACCATGCACACACAGCTATTGTGATTTACCAATAAGCCATGGCAGATATACAGACATCGGACCATATCACAAGCATATCATCCAGTGCAGTCATTCAACAGTATAGGAAATGTATTCCATCATGTAGATGTATGTGTGAGTGTTTATGTCCAGCATATAGGTACATACATATATAGGGATATATCAGAAACATACCATTTGACAACAAAGCATTACAAACAAATGAAAAGGGAAGCACCAGCGACGCCTGTATTATGTAGTGGTGTTGTCCTATGTAATATCAAGACTCCCTCAGACAGACATGTGTCATTCATACACGCAAACATTTGTACATTGGCCGTATACATCACTCTGTGCATGTTATTTACATTAACACAGCAGTTCCTGTCCAATCATTATGTAAGAACAATACTCTTGCAAGGTGCTGTGTGCAACATCATCATCATGATAAAGGTAAATAAGGTAACCATAGAGGGACTGGTAGTGTTGTGTGTACAATGGGGTCATCCGCATCATGTGTACCTAGAACATTTAGGAGTCATGTGCATACTAGGATTGTGCACCTGAGAGACAAGGGTGAGGACAACTGGAGTATGTTGTGATACATATTAAAAGGGTTACATGTGTCCAGTGGACACGTGTGTGAAATGGACAGCTATGTATGGGGCAAATTTTGTTCCAGGAACCGATTGGCCTTATGTTTCCATAGGGTGAAAGTGGGATGTGGGGGAAGGAGAGAGTAGGTATGCCCATGGAGGATAGGTAGAGTAGGATGACAGACAAGACAGCATACAGGGTTGGTGTATGACACATGGGAGGATACACCTCAGATGGGGAGGGGTGTTCAGCATTCACAAGCCCATGAGCCCCCAGATGGAAACAGTGGGATGGAGGACCCCAACCATGGGCAGCCACCACTGCACCAAAACAGCTGCAAAAGTGGCAGTGCTGGGGGCTGTCTAGGATGGGCAGCCTTACCCTGTAAATGTGACACTCTGCCCTTGAGCTGGTGTATCTGGCCTCAAAACCCCTTATTGAGCCCTCTACACACCACATCCGGGACCGTACGACAGCGGACATGTTCCTGTCTGGACCTGCTCCCAGGGGGGACAAGCCCCATCCTCAGTGGTGGTACCACCAGAAGGTGGTGCAGAGCCAACAGAGGTGGAGGTCCAAGGCTGGGCCCCAGATGTGCTGGTGCCCAGTGCCATGGCCAGCTGAAGTGGGACAGGAGGTTCTGCAGGGACCTCCAAACCCATACAGCCTATGGTGTTGCAGTTTAAACACAGATATGGCTTAGTAATAGTCAACAGCATTCAGGATTACTTACAACAGCATGCATAGATATGACCATCAACCCAACACAACAGATGGTATACATTTGCAGAGGGAGCATAACACATGCATACATACTGCATGACATCTGTACAAAGTGTAGAAGACTTGTGACTGCAGCTATGAACAGTGGCCCATTATTGGCATGTCACTGAGAACCCCAGACAGTGTCTGTCATACCACTGTTTCATGTGACATATGTCCAGTCAGGGATGCGATGGCAGTAACACATCACTATCACCATGTACTGGCTGCAATCCTCACACTATGCTCCTGCTGTTCACAGATGTGTGTTCAGTGAGTAACACAGGAAACAAATGGTTCCACACACTGACCAGTCCACAGATGGCCCTACAGATGGGGGTCCCTCATGAACAGAGCACTGTCTTGTCAGTTTTAAAACATGCAGAATAGCCATTACCACACACAACTTGTTAAACAGGCGGTAGTCTCAATGAAGCATAGCTACACTTACATGCTGTAGTCATGTCTGGTACATCACCCTCCTGTCTTTAGGCTATTTCCACTGTGTATGTTGTTTGAGGAACATCCAGATATCATCTGTGATGCCATTTCCAAACACCAGATCCAGGTACCACTCACAGCAACTGTCATGGGCAAACACCAACATGATGTTCCTAGATATTGTACTGTGTTTTCCATGCAAATGGCTATGGGAACATCATCACAGCTGTTCCACATGCAATCAGCTAGAGGAGGACTGCAATAGGTGCAGAGGCCATCACCTGATCATGACCATCACTTACAATACACAAGCTGCTGCTGAGCAGGTGTACACCTCCACATCCACCAGAGAGTGTGTGGGAGGGACAGACAGAGGCAAAGTACATCAGAGAAGGGCTTGGAGACTAAAACCTAAGCATCTTCTGTCACACACCTACCAGTACAGGGGTCAAACCCCTGACTGACTAGTCATTACTATTACAAGTGCATGCAGTTACTCCATGTGCCACAAAGCTGACATGTTGGTGTGCTGTAAGAACATATATGTGTGTTGGTGAGTGACATCTGCAACAGAGATATAGTAGACATACATTAGGTGTAGCACACATGGCTGTCCACATGAACGGATGTCATTGTCAACACAACCACACTCTCTAATGGACTCACATTGACACTCTTTGCCAGGCCCACAAATACACTCCTTAACTACTTAGTTTGCCACACTGCAGTAATGCACAGGTACTACATGCACCACAGGGGATATCCGGAGGTTCTATGGGCTAGGGCATGTGAACATGTTTGACATCTGTTGGTATGCCAATGGGAGTTATACTGGGAGTGACTGTGGTTGGGAGCATCATACCCACATGCAGACACAAGGTGCCAGTACTGACATGCATGTGTGCATTGCTTCATGGGTGTGTAGTGGTTGGCTGTGCAAGATGGCTGTACAAGGCTGGGTGAGGGGTAATCCTTGGCATCACACCACCCGACAATGGTGTGCAGTGTGGTACAGGGGTGTAGTGTCTGCAATGTCCCACACAGATGGGTATTGTATGAACTGCCCTGACATCCTGGTTACCATTGTGTATGGCCATAGCTTTGCAATGCATGCCATGTCTGTGTTTGATAGTCCTTGACATGGACATTGCCTGGGATGTGCATGTCCCACAATAATGTACAGTGACATGTACAGGTGTACCTGGTTTGGCTGGCACATGTTGTGTACACAGACTGTTATCCTCCGATATGCCAATACTGGCCTGGTGTGGCAGAACCTGCTTATAGTCAGCAGGTTGACCCTGCACCTGCATTGATAGCATGATACAGGTATTCCCTGGTGTCAGTGGCATCGGTCCATACAGGGCACATGTGTAAGGCATTGTATGGCCTCTGTGGATCACATTTGATGGCACCACATATGTTGCAGGCATCCAGTGGGGAACATAGTGAAGGCACATTGTCTGCAATTATGTGCCTATTGTACTGCTGTACAGGGTGCCATGTCCTCTGCAGCCCACTGCAATCACACCATGCCTACTATCTGTCATCAATGTGCAGGGTACTAGCAACATAGCGGGATATTCTAGGCAAGTGTGTTTGTGTATGACACATGGGTTCAGGATGTATTCCGGGTACTAGTAGGGTTGCATACTTTGTTCACCAGGCCTTTTGCCAGATGTAGGGGTATGGCTTGCCAACACAGTCCCGTGGCTGACTGACATCTGTACTCCTTGTGAGGTGGACATTGTGACATAAGGCAGACACCATATAGGAAAACTACAAAATCCGCTCCTCAACATGTCCAGTGGTTAGACACTCACAGCCACATCCACACAGGCTATGACAGTCAAACACACACACACACACACCTGCCAGGTCCTGGAATTGAACCCCTACCTACCTAGTGTATCACACTACAGCAATACACAGTTACAGCACATGCTACGGCGAATACTGGGTTACAGCAGTCCTAGGGGTGTATTCCTAGGTGGGTGGCATCAGCAGGATTGCCAAAGGTGGTCATGTGAATTGTACAGAGTGTGCATACTCTAAAAAGCATTGTTCTTGTCTCAGGCATACAGAGAGACACACACACATACACAAACACACAGTTGGTCTCTCTTGGAATAGAACCCCTACTTAATTAGTTTATCACACTACAGCAATACTCAGTTACAGCACGTGCTACAGGGAATACTGGGTTACAGCAGTCCTAGAGGTGTATTTCTAGGTGGGTGACATCAGCAGGATTGCCAAAGAAGGGCATTCCAAGTGTACTGCAGGTTGTACATGTCTGTTACCTGCATGTACCCGCTGCTTACTGTCACAAAAACACATTTACACCTGCTTACAACTGCTTAAAAGTGTCTTATGCAGTCCTAATTGACAGTATCAACAAGGCTTGCAGGTCTTGAACCCTGGACCATGCACACTGAGGTCACTGGACGTACCACTAAGCCATCTGGGTTGTACACATGTTGCATGGAGTCTATAATGCACATCCTACTACAGGTATTCCACAGTACTGAAAACAAATGGGACAGTCCCTTTGTGTACATATGTACAGTACCCTTGAATGTACTGTACTCTGTGAAACAACAAAGACAAGTCTACATCTGTACAACTGTCATAACTACATATATATATATGTACCTACGGGATATGTACACACACACACACACACATATACACACACACACACATATATATATATATATATATATATATATATATATATATATGCATATACACAGACACAGCCATATATATATATATATATATATACACACACACACACACACACACACACACACACACACACACACACACACACACACATCTGAACGCCCTTTGTGACACAGAAGGGTTCCAAAGGAACTGACATGTACACAAAACAGAGGCATCGCCTGTGTTATAACATTTAAATCATAAGCAGTTCACCAGAGAAGGGATGGTTGTTGTGTATGTGGAGTTTGGGGTGGGGAATGATGGCTAATGTAATCTACCCTGGGGATTGTGGAGTTAGGGTGGGGGAATGATGGGTATGGACCTACACCCCGGTGACCACTTCTGTGTCACTGCTCGACAGTGGCACAGGAAAATAACATACCCAACTGTAGTCATGCTTGACTGTGTATTCTTTACCATTCCTAACTATGTAATACTTTGTAGACACCGGTCACCACAGATGGCTACCATGGTGTGCTAAAAGACATTACACATGTGTATGCCTGGCTACAGGGTAGTCACACACACAAACATGCACACACATGCCAGTATTGTGCATACACATCTTGCCTATGTAAAGGTAACTAGTACAGTGGTATGCAGTTGGGGTATGTGCCACAGAACACATACAATTACACTTACTGATTCCACGTCTGAGCTGGGTGACATCACAGGACCGATTACTTGCAGTGGGGAGGGGAAGAGAGAGGTTTAGTGGTTGACAAGGATAAAGGCCAGTGCAAAAGGAGGTATCACTTTGGAATGCAGCAAAACCCGCTGCCATGACAGGATGCCGACACAAATACACACACAACCACACTCAGCCATTTGCTGACACACACACTCAGGCTTTTGCTGAGACACACACACTGACACACACACTCAGGCATTTGCTGTCACACACACAAACACATGCACACAGTTGCCAGTGGTGGGATCAGAACTCCTGCCTATCTACAGTTCACTATTACAGTACTACACAGTTACGAGATGTGCCACAGAGATTACACATTCCAAGGCAGTCAGACTGCCCTTCTACAATTGAGGACAACAACAGGGAGACTGACAGTCATGAAGTACATAGCTGTAGACCTGTGTGTTTAAAGTAGGTGTCCATTACAACCTGTATGCACAAACAAGACACATCATCTGCAGGTAGGCCTGAGAGGTATAGTTGTAGCACAACAGGAACCTGAACTGGAGTATGGCCATCTGTGGAATGGACAACTACTATCACTATACAGGGTTACAGTGGGCATGCTCATACACTTAGTAGCACAGGGCTGTTTGGGATGCACTATGACTACAACTACACAAGGTTATACTGGGCATGCTCATACACTTAGTAACAAAGGGCTTGTTGGATGCACTGACTCAAATTACACAAGGTGGCAGTGGGTATGCTCATACACTTAGTAGCACAGGGCTGTTTGGGATGCACTCCGATTCTAACCACTGAAGGCCACAGTGTGCATGCTCAAACACTTACATGTACAGAACATGTTGTAATGGACTCCTATTGTAAACACACAGGTTTACAGCTAGGTACATCTTACCTGTCAGTATATATGCACATCATACTGGTTTACTACCTGATACCTGTATGTGGCCTGTAAATGATATATCTGTGTCTGTGCTGTGTGATACACATGCATACATGTACATGAAGTACTGACATATATATGTTACGTATACACATTCATGCATGTGTGGACGTGACAGACAATAGGTTACCTGGGTCGCACAGGCAGATGCTACCTACAGCATGTGTCACACACCTTGCTGCCCTGAAAGGCATACATTGATAGCAGGTTGTGGACAGTGGCATTATACGTGGAACAGTGGCATGTGCAAGCATAATGTGTGAGCCACCTTGTGTAATGGTACTGAGGTGCAGGTGACAAGATGACCTCTCCCGGCTGTGGTAGTAGTTGTCATTATTAGCAGGACTGCTACCCTAAGTATATCTCACATTGGTCATATACACAAGTTCTGCCGCTGTCCGTCACCTTACATGGGGCATTTGCTACCAAGCACATTAATGCCATGTGCAGTGATGTCATGGTACAGGTGGCAACTGCTAGACCAAAACAATGAGCCAATGTCCTGCTGTTATTATGAGGTCATCCAGTGTCTGTCATTCTGGGCTGTCATGACCGAATGACGAGCCTTCAACACAGAGCAAATGCATCCATGTTACACGTGTGTGTGGATAATACCTAGGTCGCATTTACCCATATAGCTGCATTCCAAGGCAAATGTCCTACACACAGAAGTAACACCCTGACACCTACATGACAATTGCAATGGATGCCTATGCTAACCCATGCTAGATGTGTGGCTTTAGTAATCCATTAGCTCAATGTAGAACCTACAATGGGGAATACCGACATCTGTGCAGTGAGGAACACCTGGCTGAAGGCTCTGTAGTGCACAATTGCACTACCACCATATAACTCAGATCCAGACATGTGGGCCATAACAGTGGTATGGACCATACCAGGTGGTGGTGTACACATATTCATAAAGGCTACTCACATGTAAGGACCACTACTCTGACATAATGCATCACAGATGAGTCAGGTACAGGTGACAGTGGCAAATGCTGCATTCTAGGTTGTATCCACATATACATCCACCACCTTGTTCCCAGACTACCAACACACATCCATATGTGGTATGACATAGTATGGTAGACCACCAGATAACCCTCGATTGGTGGACTGTACCTAGGCCTACATCAACTGTGCAATGTACCCATGTACAGACACAGCTGCATAATGTGTTATGCAATGCAATAATACCACTGTTTGTAACCTGCTCAGTTGTACACATACCAGGGTCCCTCGGATGTTGTCAGCATTAACACGGTCGACTGTTGCTGTACACCAGTAACCAACACCCTCATGGTTGGATATGACCTAACCATACCTGCCCTGGATATGTACATCCCACACTCATACAACATATATTACATTACCATAGCTTTCATTTACCTTTCTACATACAGGTGGCTACAGTCATTACACACATGCACATGGCAGATAGCATGCTAACAGTACATAAGGTTCGATATCTATGTTGACAGAGGTAATATCCCTCTCTACTGGTCACCCATGACACCTATCATATCATACAACACCCCATGTGGCATGTATGTCTTTAGACATGTCCACCTAATGCAATGCCTACAAACATACCCAAATAACAGGACCATAGGACCTACACAAGGCCTGTATTGACAGACTCAGGGAAATCCAGCTCTGCACTGTATGTTCCTGAGTAGTCACAGGTGATATGTTCATGACATGTACAGCCATGTGTGGCCACAGCTCCTACATATACCCCATGTCAACAATTGCAAGCCATGCATGCTGTGTGCTGTCTGGACATTAGCCTTAGTACCACAATAGCCAGTACATGCTGGGGTGAGATGTTTACAAGCCACAGATGCTTGGCTATGTTTCACACATGGCATGGGGAAGGTGTGGAATGTATCCTCTTGACCTGCTAGTGCACGTACTGATGTAGACTGCATATGTGTACATGTATTGCTGTTTGTGTAGATTCCATGTGTGTGCAGTGTCTGATGTCTGAAGGTGACTGTTGTCTTAGTACATCATGCTGTTGCAATACAGCCTCAACATTGCCAACTGTATATGGTGATATGCTCTAAGTACAGTAAGCCGTACATGAGGTATGGATGGATGTTTGGACATGACTACTAAGTGGTGGGTCTTCTTTGCAGATGAATGATTACTGAGGACAGCTCACTGGTGTGTTACAACCAGTCCTACAATAACCTGTGTACCTGCTAAGGTCAGGTTTTGTTAATTGAAGTGGAAGACAGACAATGTTGAATGCTGTAAGGGTGACACCGAAGGCAAACCCCATGACACCTGTAACAGTAATACCTCCCCTGTGCATATATTGTGCATATATCAGCACAGTTGTCATAGGAAAGAGTCAGTAAGCATTGTACCAGATGTGATAGTGCTGTACTGCTGTAGTACCTATCATGAGATAGCCATGTGTTTGATTCACAGTACTGGCACGTGTGGGTGTGTGTCCATATATGTCACGTATGGTTGGGAATACATCCCACATGTTATCACTCTCCTGAACACTGTTGGTGACACCAGTACAGAGTGAAGTGTAGAAAGAAAGCCATAGGCAGGTGGTTAAACCACACACATGTAAAGTGTCTGTATGTGTGTGACATAGGTGTATATCTTTGTGAATGCCAGTGTGTGTGTGTGTGTGTGTGTGTGTGTGTGTGTGTGTGTGTGTGTGTGTGTGTGTGTGGCTGTCCGTGTGTATGGCTGTCCAGTTCCTGGAGTGAGGCTGTATGTTACCATAGTGGAATGTTAATGCCCCCTCCCCCCATCCACTCAAAGCAGTGTAGCATCCCTGTTGATAACATCAATCGTAGATGGGCATACTAACCGCCTGTTAACATGTATGCCCTGGGGTGTGACCTGTTGTTACATAGCCTACTGATGGACCCCCCTCCCCACATACACTCACTGCACTGTAGTATCCCTGTCGATGTCCTCGATCTTAGGCCATTCCAACTACCTGTACATGTGTAATCTCTGTGGCATGTCTTGTAATTGTGTAGTACTATAATGATGATATGCACATAGGCAGGGGTTGACATCTGAACACTGGCAACTGTGTGTGTGTGTGTGTGTGTGTGTGTGTGTGTGTGTGTGTGTGTGTGTTACTGTGTCTGGAATCCCTGAGTGTGTGGGTGTGTCTGTGTTTGCATGCTGTCATGGCAGTGGGTATTACTGCTTCCCAATGAGATGCCACTATTTCCACTGGCCTTTACCCTTGTCATCCAGCATACCACACTTTTACCCACTCCGCGCTCCAGGTAACTATACCTGTGATGTCACCCACTATGGATGCGATGGCTCTGAACACAGTAGCTTACTACACAGCTATCATGCTCTTGGATCATTAGAACAGTAAACATAATTGAAACATGGGAGAATATAACTGTGATGTGGAAGCTACAAAGTGCATGCAGGTATTGTCATACTGACCTGTGGGTAGTCAACATGTACATATGGGACTCCACATACACCAACATCCCCCGGCACATGCAACTACACCTGAAAGAGGAAGGCAGAATGTCAGGATCAACATGCTGTTAGTGTTGTTACACATGATACATGCTGTCAAACGTACAAAATGCATTCTAAAACTGCAATACATGTTATGTCTGCTGCCTGTCAACACTACTCAACAATATTAATCTACAATTGTCTACCTAGTATGTTCACCCTGTGCATCAGACCATATGAACATGTCCCTGCACCGATGGTGTGGATGACAGGGATGCGGCACAGGCATCATCATATGCACAGGGTGATAATGTTTGCCAGAGGCCTAGGCTGTGCCATTGGATGACATCATGCATGTGTGTTAGGGCCTGTGATATCATTGGGCATGTGTGGATGTTATGTGTGTGTGTGTTGAGGTGCCCTACATTTGTTTCCAGTGTGTGTGTATGCATGCACACAGGTCTGGCATGAGGCTGGCCTACACAGGGGTAATATTGACAGCTGCAGACTGTACAAGGCAGGTGTCACAGTTCACGGTGTCCAGCCATGGCCACGTGACCTGCGCCTGCCAGGGGTTGCATGGGCACTACCAGGCAGAGGTCCAGATTGGGTACCATCTGATGACACATGTCCACTGGAATTGTGTCCCTGTTGGGACCATCCAGGACCATGTGCACATGGCCTGCTGCATCCTGGTGTGGACTGCACAGCACCAGCAGCACTGCTGCTGCTACCGCCACTATGGGAGGGGGCATGTGCAGTAGCATGTTCACGTAGACCTTCAACAGGTGATGTAGCTGGCCTACATCCATGTGCCCGATGCCTCACTCCCACCAGATGTTCCAGCACAGACATTCCATGCTCGAGGATTGACATGCCATGGTCAAGGACTCCCACCATGTCACCCAATCATCTATCCAAAACATCTGCAAGATGATGGTGAGCATTTGCAAGTGCCTGGATGTTGTCAGTTAATGAATGGACAGCAGCCCTCTGAAGCCTCAGACCATCTCTGTTGTGCCATTCAGCATGTGCCTGTGCCTCCATTACAGCCCAAAACATGCGTCTGGTGACTCCAGCTGATGTGCTTGGTCCTGCAGGGGCATGTTGGCCAGTGGTCCTCCTACGAGCAGTGCTGGGCACATGCCTGTGTGGGACATCACCAGTCTGTTGACTGGGAGCATGGTGTGCAGGCACACCTTCCATAGTCACCACACTTCCCTGTTCCATGCTACCACCCACCAACTGTCCTTCCTCTATGGCCGGTGGTGATGGGGTATGTGCAGGCAGGGGAACTGTGTGCGAGGATGAGGGGGAGACAGGTGGAATGGCAACCAATGGCACAGATTCAGCCCCTGACAACCCTGCCTGTGCCTCAATCATACTATCATCATCACTGCTAGAGTCTGTGGTGACACTAACATCAGGTGGACTGCAGGAGGGCAATGCACCTACATCAACACCTGTGAGGGGAAGACAAGAACTGTACATTACAAGTTATACCAGACACACACACACAGACACACACACACACACACACACACACACACACACACACACACACACACACACACACACACACACAGACAGAGACACACACACACACACAGACAGAGACACACACACAGACACACAGACACACACACACACACACAGACACACAGACAGAGACACACACAGACACACAGACAGACACACACAGACAGACACACACAGACACACACACACAGACACACACAGACACACACGCTACATGCAGGTGATATGGCAGATGGCATTCAGCTTAGACAATTATAGTTTCAGCTTAGGCAATTATAGTGGTAGTCATCATACATCCCTGAGTTGCACACAACAGCATGCATGTGGTATAGCAGATGGCATGCACCTTACATAATTATAGTGGTGGTTAGCATACATACCTGTATTGCACCCTTTGTGTTAGTAGCCTATGCCCCATACCTGCAACACAATGCATGCACTTTGCACCATTGCACTGCACTGCCATGGTGTGTGCAACATACACCACATGTTAACGGACCATCGCCGACCTTTGTACATCTGCCACTGATGCTTTGTGTTGGCCACCACCCCTATGTGTGAGGACATGAGCAGTAGGGTATGTCGACTGCATACTATGTTTGCCTGAGCCCTAGCTTGCATATCTCCCCAAAGCAGTGCATGTCTGTTCAACATTATTCCACCTACCCCTGAGCTGAGTGTAGACATTGTGCATGTGGCTGTACACACATGTTTGACATGGCTGTCCCTACTTTGCAATGGTGCCACAGACCAGCACAGGTTTACAGTACACCAGCCTGCTGTGTGGCGTATGACCTTGCCAATCACATGTAGTATGACATGTCTTCTGCTGACGTGTTGAATGACATGCATACATGTGTAACACAATGGTGTCCTTTCCAATCTACAGTATGGTAATGGTGTCCCAATGCAGGGACGTGTTATACTAACATGGGCCTTCAGCTGATGCAATGTTGTCTGTCCACCCTACAAATATGCAGGGACATACTGCACATTGAGCTGATGTGCATAGCCATTGCAGGGCATCATGTGGCTTCACAATTGCTATACAGTGTGAGCTACTGACATGGTTCATAGCCATGACTATGTTCACATACAATACATATCTAATGTGGAATGTGACCCACGTCACCGAGGTGTATACACAATAAACCCTAATGTGGAATGTGTGACACAGGTCACAGAAGGGTATATGGATGACACCCCTGCACATCTGCAACCATATTACTGATACCTGCCAACTATGCCCACACATGGCTAACTTACAAGTTCTCTATGTCCCACATGCCATCTGTGTACCTCACACACATGAGGAGCAGGCATGACAGTGATGTCTGACACCAGCAAGGTGAATCTACTGTATCTGTGGCTTGATGTGGATGTATGTGTATGTTGTGCAACACATGTATGTATTTGGATACTGTATAGGTGAATGCTTCCATGTCATGACACACTCCAGATGTTCAAGACATGTTATGTGGTGGTTTCATGTTATGCCTACACAAGCTGTGCACAGGCCTGTATGATGTTTAGTGTTTCACATCTGCAATATCACCATTACACAAAGGCCATAGTTGTATTGTGTCGAGCCAATGTACAACAGGGTGTACACACATGTACATCACTTCTACTGTGTGCTTTGCTTCATGTCTCTGGCCATCCTCCATGGCCATGTGTACACATGTGCAGTCCAATGGTTGTGATGGCCATCTTATTTCACATGTCAGTGTTATCCCATATGACATACACCCATAGATGTCATATGCTCCACTGAGGACAGGGTTATGCAGACAAAGGGTGGTATGTATGGGATGTGAGACATGTTTTGCAGGATAGTTGAGCAGTGTTGCAGTCAGCCCACTACATGTCATGGACATGTCTGATAGCACATGACATTGTGTGACATTCATAGCAAGGGTATACTCCACAAGGGTGTATCCTGTGGGCGGGCATACTCCAGCTCCAACATATTTAGTGTGTGTGCACACATATGCTCTCTGTACAGTACTGTTCATATTCCCAACATGTGTAATGCTGATATGTAGTACCTGTCCCTACAGTGGAACACACCTCCACCATTGTATTCACTGTTGTCCACACATCTGGCAATGACAGTTTGGAAGGTTTAGTGTAGGTGTTTCATATAGTCTACAATTGTTTCACATAGGTAAACAGTGTGATGCATTGCAGGTCTGACCAGTGTCCATTACCAGGACCACCATACATTATGTGTACGTGTGTTATGGCAGATAGCATGCAATTAATATGTTCCATGCATTATCAAGCCTGGTAAATAATAACAATCTCACCTGACACAGGCTGCTGTCACTGCAAAATGCCAGAGGTACCTAAACAGGGGTGTCACAGCAGTAAGATCATTATCCACACCTGTGTGGTAGCTACAGGGTGCAATGTCTATGTTAGCACATAAGCCAGTACAATACACTATACTATGGAGTATGCACATCTGTGCATACATAGAGTAGCAGACTATAGTATGTGGCATGTGTGCATACATGCCTTGCATATGATGTTACATTACATATTGTACAGTAACACATGTAACTATGTGATATATGGTTGTGTTTTATGTGCAGTAGTGACTTACCAGGCAACTCCAGGCTCGGTGGTTGAGAGACACCCACCTCCACAATACCAGCTAATGCTTGTGGATGGAGGTCTGCAGGTGTCCCCAGGTTGGCCAGTAGCTCCTCGGTACGTGTGAGTGGGGGCTGGGTGAGTGGCCCCCACCTGTTGCACCTTGTTCCCTGGTGATTGCATTTGCATGCTGTTTCGCCCATCTTATCTGGTCAGTGCAGTGTCGGCGCACCTGCTGATAGGTGCGATTGTGACCACCAACATCATTTACCCTCCTGCAGAGTTCCTCCCACAGGGCATCCTGCTGCTGTGCATCCTGTGGCACATGGCTGAAGAGCGTTGTGTAGTTGTCGAGGAGGTATGGGATGAGGACCTCATCCTCCAAGTGGCTGTATGGTGGCAGTCAGCTATGGGGCATACCTGGAAGACATAACGATGGAGACAGGTCACAGTAACTCACAGAGAAGTACAGCAGTACAGCTGAACATACATGTGTATCACATTTATTAAGTTTACAAATACGTCTTTGTAGATCTACATGACACTAACACCACTGACATGTATAAGTCACACACATTTGACACCTACTGGTGATGTGATGTTATCGCCATATATGTGTGTGTCATGTGATGACATTGCTCATACACCATGTGGATGTTGTCTTGATGTGGGCATGTCTGTTTGCCTGTAGTGGTGTCTTTACCTATCAGCACATGCCTGGATGTGTTCACATTAATGCAATTGACCTTAATGCTGTGTATATGCCACATATATAGTCATACATAGCCATTAGGGACATGACCTGTGACCCTGCAGACTTGCAAGCATGTATGTGTTTTGCCATATACATCTACATGGCACTGTACAGCTGTGTAGCATCCTGCCATGTATTGCCTGTGTTGCACATGTGTAACACATGGGACAATAGCTAGCCTGATGGTATTTGCAGGGTTGGATATCAACTATGGCATGTATGGTCATAGTGATGTGGTAGGCTATATGCCCTGGGCCATTTATGAGCCTAGGCAGACAGGTTACCTAGCTGTAGGCAACAGACAGGTAATATTCAGTGGCCAGTTCAAGCAGTGCCACAGAACTGATACACATGGTTACTGATATATTTGGCATGCGGTCATCACACCATGTCACAGAGAGGGGCGATGTGCAGCTTTGCTGGACAGGGATGCATAGTATGGCAAGAGTATGTTAAGTGTATGGGACAGGGATCTGTCAGGCATGTTGTGATCCTTGTACTAGAAAGGTGGATGTCCATGATGTATGTGTTTATTTGGGATCAGGATGTGTTAAGTGTAGCATGTCCAACACCTCTGGGTTGGACATGGCTTTATTCAGGGTAGGCTGCATGCTACATAGTGCAGCTAGGGATTGTGAAGGGCAGTGTAGGCCATCTACACATGGGCAATAACCCTTAAAGGAAATATGTGATCTATTATGGGCCACATGGGTGTTGAGTATGGCTGAGCAGTTATCTCTATATTCCTGGATGGCACCCTGTCATGATTAGGGGTGCCACATATGACTACCTGTCTTTTGTGGTGATGTAACTATCAAAGGAAGTACTGTCCAGCTGCATCTCATACACACAGTTGCCATTATGTTGACCGCTGCCTAGGTGGTAGTTAATGGGTACAGGGTTTGTAACATAGGGATGACAATGCAATACTTAGCTGTCAGAATGTGGCCATACATCACACACCACACATCTGACACACTAAGGCCCTTCTGTATGTTGAACGCAGCACACAATGAGTCGACTATTGCTCCTAGTTCATAGTCATTTGCAGACATCAATAGGCTGATGCCTTCTGTGTTAGTCTATGTGGTATAGATACCAAAGAGGGGGAGTACCAGGAATGACCACTGTATTACTGTGGCTGGCACTGGTTTGATGTGCGTGTATTCATCAGACACCTTCTGTAGTGTGGGTTCTGCCAGCAGTCCAGTTGCCAACCACTCCTGTGACATAGGTATATACACCTAGTTTACTGAGTGTAGCTGGAACACAGTATGGGTGATGGTGTCCTACGACCTGGCAAGGTCATGATATGCAGTGTGAATCAACCCTACTGTCATCTACATCTGTACCGAGTACATCAATTACATTGACCATGGTTCATGGCCATACAGACCAGACTCAGCAGGGTAGTTGTGCACTATGTCCCATTATCAATGGTGTCTCCCCTTTGTGGGGTGTGATAACTGTTGCTGTGCACCATTCGGTGTGTACACAGCCTGACATGGAGCTATGATTGAACATGATGAGTATGTGGATAGCTGAATGTTCTTACATTTGTGTAGGATACACCCTGGGATGGTGACAGGTCCCATGAAAGCTGTATGTATGGCATTAGAGAGTGCAGCTTGTACCTGCATAGTTGTTAGTACAGGGGCCCTGTAGTGTACATGGATATATTACTAAGTGTACCTGTTGGGGTGGGGGGAGGTGGGAGTGGGTTTAGGTTCTCCAAGACCCTATCAGGATGAGCGGGTGCTATTTCTGTAGGTGCAGTACTTCCCATGCCATAGTGCTGTGCAGCATGGCAGGTCTTGTCATTGCCATTATGATTAATGACACAGCTATAGAATGCTCTGTGCTTGGCCTCATAATATGTGGCTGATTGGTTTCATGGTAGCTTTGTGTGGTTTCATATGGTGTATCTGCATCTTACTGAGGCTGACCAGGGATCACCTACACTCATGTGTGTTCACTCTTGCAACAGTTACTACCTTCTGTGGTACAGTTTAAAGCATGGTACCACCAGTTTGCCTACTTGTTTGTGTTGGGTTGACTCCTGGTTCTGTTTCAATGGCACAATCACTGCACATATGTGACTGCTTAAGGTTCATTTGTGTAGTATTCAGCATTTGCACATGCATTGTCCATCTGCATGGGTGCCATGGCACTCACCACTCTGCTCTTAGGGAACATAACATTGGCATTGGAGACTAACTATGTGTAGCATACTGTTAGCCCTGTTTGTGTGACTACTGTGATCCAGGTCAGTGGGGTCGATGGAATCCAACATGCATTGAGCGCAGGTGTTGGTACATGAGGAGTCTTCACAGTTCATAATGGAATAGTTGAGAGTAGCCAATAGTATGGTTCTGTCTCAGACCTATTCTTCCCCATTACAGCACATTATGGCAGTTGGGAAGTCCGCGGCCTGGTGGGTGATCTGTCTCAAGGTGCATTTTGAATTCCACTGTGGCACAAAGGTAGTTGCTCAGCATAATGCATCTGATGTTATGCAAGTGCAATTAGCGTGGGGGTGTACATATCCTTCAGGAATATGGACACACCTATGGCCCGTGTGTTCCAATAAAGGATAATGGGCAAAAGGTGAGGTATGTGTTATAACATGGTCATGCAGGTGTGCTCTCTGGAGCATTGAAACATGTCTCAGCCACTGCACAGATATGTTCTCCATGTTAGGGATTGACATATGTGTGTCCGTATAGTGTTTCTGACATGTATCATTGTGTAGCGAGACCTGCAGTGTATTGCTTGGCTGTCCCTGTAACAGCAGTGGACCCTCACCTGAACCATGCATGATGAAGGCACTATAGGGGAAGCATGAGCCCTAGGCTGTATCCAGATTCCCAGGGGTGACAGGTGCAGGCCCTGTCTGGCAAAGCATCATGGTCTGTCAACCATGTTATCCCAGGATGACAGATACTGGATACCCTGCGACATGCACCACTACACTACACAATTGTGGAATACAATCCTTTTGTCCCTGTACTGCAGTATCATTCTGGCCAATGGCAGAATGCTACCCAGGCCTTGGGACATACCTGCATGGCCTACAAGACCTGACAGTTCCTACATGTGTTTCCATGCTGTCCAGGCTACTGCATCACAGGTCCTGCACAACAACATGGAATATGCCAGAGCCATGTGTATAGATCAATAGGTGGTCTGAGTGTATGAGTATGTGGCTAATCATGTCAGACAGGCAGCTGACAGTATGTATGCCCTCGTATAGGTCGGTGTGTAACATAGTGCTAGAGTTTGCACTCACAAATGAGTACTGTTGGGCATGTTTCCAGTCATGTGTTCAGAGGTGTGGCACAATTATGCAAACTATGTCATACAGTTTGTGTATATCGGTGTCTGTCTCTTCCTGCTTGGGGGGGGGTCACTTGTTTGGCCAGATACTTAGATGCATCTGTGAATGTGTGTGATTTCTGGTAGTGTGTGTGGGTGTCCTTACTGTGTTCTGGTAAGGGTATGTGTTGGTTGTGTTGATGAGCTGCATGTGTTAACCTACACCTCATGACTGTCCAGTCCAGTCATGGCTGTAGACTGGGCTGCCGTCCAGCTTACCCCTGTAGCTGCATCCCAGACAATGTGTGGGGCATGGTGTTAGGTGGGTCTGGCAGTGTACATGGCATAGAGATTACATTCCCCCAGGATGGCCACATACACAAAGCTCACATTAGGAGACACCAGTAGCTGACTAGTGGACATGCCTGTATGAGCAGTCAGTACTACAAGTACCAAGTACTGTCTTTAGTTTACGTATTGCCTATGAAGATGTTTTAGACAGTGATGCTCACATGTAATTATTTGTGTTATGGACGTGACAACACTGGCTATTATGGAAACAGTGTAGCTACCCTTGGCAGCAAACCTCCTCTGAGGAGCACATCACATCCTGTTAGTTGATTACAGATGATGCATGTGTCTACAGGTCTGTTTCCTTCTCTGGGTATATACTCACATATCCACCAGGACCATGAGCTCTGTTGGGCACAGACACCCACTCCCCAAACAGAGTCATGTATCAATAGGCTCTGATGCCACTATCAACATGATCAGGATATAATCAGATAGTGTGAGCCATCACCTATGATGTGGCTATTACACATGGGCAGCTGTCTCCTACATCTTACACTCCTACTGCAGATGTTACACTGGAGTTAAAGATGATGTGCAACCTGTTTCATTACCAGTGCTGTGCACTACCTTACATACAGTATGTGCAGGTGGCTGTTAGGTTGGGCTACACAAACCTGGTAGTTCAACCAGTGTGTCTGTACTCTCAATATCCACTCTATGTAGGTGTGCACATAGCCATTTGGCCCAGCCCTGTAACAAGGGTCACTACACATTTGCATAACATGTACACATGCACAGCTGTTATTGCTTGCAAACGATAGTAGAGAGGTGGATATTACATGTGTTATGTGCATGGATAGTTACCTGGCTCTTCCAATTATCTTTGCTATCATGCTGCTAACCTGTCAGATGAATACTAATGCTATGTATCCTGTCATTGAGTATTGTAATTGCCAATAGATATAACTACTGTTTGCATAACATATCAGAACTGCTATGTAGAATAGAATACAGATCTGCCTAGAATACTGTACATTACACAGTTATTGGCACAATATCCCACAATGCACACCATATTTGCATGGTAAGCCCACCTTTAACATGTTCATCTTACTTATACACCCATACATATGTCGACTGTTACAATATAACAACATATACTATCCCCTGTTATAGCACATACTTGTTGGACCAATCCTGACACTGACAGTGGCTGGAAGCAAAATGGTGGGTTCCAAGCCCATAGCATCCCTTGTGGTGTATGTGGAGTGTGCCGTGTGACCTACAGCAGTACACACATAGAATACTACAAGCATTACTACTGCTCAACAATACATCGCTACAAGATAGCTATTTCCACTATATGCATTGATTACACTGTAATTCTTACAGTACAGATACTACATACACAGACATACTACATGTTATACATACCGTCTTAGTAATCGGAGGTGTTATTAACTAGTGTACTACTCATTTTGGTTCATCTTTCCGTGTTTTGTACTGTCCTACAGGTAGATACAGATGGTTTGAATGTGTGACAAGGCAACCTTTTATAGTTACAGATCAGTAACATGTGCTATACCGATGGCCAATTGGTGTTCCTAAGTAGCTAATTACATGCACATCAGCTGCGCTGCTACTGCCTTAGCCAATACCATGGCTACAGTGGAGTATAACTGAGTACTCCACTTGGGCATTGTCCCTTTGCCTTACTTGTGAGGAAGACAGCGTGGAGGTTTTTTTGGAATCCATTGCAACAGCTGTATTGAGATGAACAGTAATATATTGTGTGTAATGCCTAGAGGAGTTGGTCTAAATGTGAGTACTGCTGTTATATTTCTGAACATTGCTACTTGTGCAGGGTTTGTCTGTACCTAATACTTCTGCATATGTGTCAGTCTGGCCAGGTTGTTTGACCAGCTCAAGGCTGCATAGCTATGCATATAATGTTAGGGGGTTTACAGTGTGCTTACCAGACATATTTAGTTTGGTGTTACTGTGTATCATACTGTGCTTATAATCAGTACTCGGTAAAACTTCCTGGTGTATGAACCTTTCAACCCTCTGAAATGGGATTAGTTCATACAAACCCTGTTACATCAGCAGCTGCTCAATTGTATAATGGCAACTATTTCACATAGGGCCATGTTAGTGTGTCTGTGTCCAGGTATGTTAAGGTTTCAGCAGATGTTGTACAGCAGTTGCATAATTGGTTATGGTATGACAGTATGTATTGATGTAATTATTTCGGTTGTGGGGTAGATGTTGGTGGGTGTACATAGCACATGCAGGTGTGTAGGAACCCCTTTTATACAATGTCTATATGTGTGTGGGTGTTCTTTTCCTATGTGAACACCTATCCCTTAGTGGACTAATACTATGGTAAATGCAGGCTGATTCATTAAGGCACTATTAAATGCTTCCTGTATAGCATGCAGGTACTGTTAGTCCTTGAATCCTTTTGGCAATACATCAGAATGTAATAAAGATTTGCAAAATGAAAGCTGTCTGTGTAATTCTGTCATGGATATTTGCAGTCAATGCAGTTGTGTTGGTGACTGTGTCCATAGAACATATTTGTAATAGCGTATTGGCATATACTCTTCATATGTTATGTTCATATTGTTTGGGGGGGTGAATGTGTGATTGCTATGGTCCATGTTATACTCAGATATGACCACTTTGGATGCTGTCTACAGACATGTATGTATGTGTGTATATATATATATATATATATATATATATATATATATATATATATATATATATATATATATACATTATTGCATATGTTTATCTGTACCTCCATAGATGTGTAGATGTTTCTAACCTATCTATATATCTACATATATATGTAGACCTGTATATATCGACATGTCTCTATGTATCTCTCTCTCTCTCTATATATATATATATATATATATATCTATATATATATATACATATATATATATATATACACCTTTAATTGGGTACATGGCGGGTTGTCCTATTTCAACACATTCCTCCCTTTTGTGTTTTAACCTGTCTGCATACACAACTGGGATAGGTACATCCCAGGTAGCTTAGTGTTAGGTTAATTGGAGGATGGAGTACATGGTTGCAGGTTCTACTCCTGGAAGGTGTTATTATTTTACCTCTCAGAGTAGGCACTGGTAGTGAAAGTGTGAATAATGCACATTTATGCAGTTGTGAGCAGGTTTGCCCGTGGTCTGCGTGATGTTAAGCAAAGGTCAAACGTGTGAAGCGCTTCTCCATTTACCGTGTAGCAGCGCCGCTTACCGTCGCACAAACACGTGGAAACCCGCTTACAACTGCTTAAGAGTGCTTTAATCCACCTGCATCCAAAAGCCCTTATTCTGGCCCTCAAAATAACCTAACAGCCCTTGCAGGTCTTGAACCCGGGACCATGAACACCACAGTCACTGACCTTACCACTACGGCATCTGAGATATGCATGAATGTTATGGTGTTTAGAATATACATTGTACTACAGACATTCCTCACTACTGACAACATATGTGACAATCAGTTGGTGTACATATGTCTGATACATGTTAATGTTCATATGTTTGTGAAAGTAGGTGTTGCAATGTGACATGACAGGGTGTATTATGAATGAGTATGGTTCTTGCTTTGTGTCCTTTTATATTGTCCCCATACTCCATGTATGCCCCTCCAGTTCACTTATTGGACATCCGACCCAGGCCCTCCTTGATGCATGATTGCATTACCCATCATTCCTCCCCCACCCCAATCTTCACATACACAACAACCACCCCTTCTATGGTGACTTAGGTTAATATTAATTGTTATGATACCAGAGCTGCATGTGTTTTGTGTACACTCCAATTCCTTTGGAGTGCTTCTGTGTCATGAAGTGTGTTCATAGATGCTTATATATATGGCTATTGCTGTAACTGTATAATATATATATATATATATATATATATATATATATATATATATATATATATATATATATATATATATATATATATATATATATATATATATATATATATATATATATATATATATATATATATATATATATTTCATATTAGTTTGTAACAGTAATACATCTGTAGACTGGAATGTGTTGGTTCACAAACTACAGTACATTACAATGTACTGTACATATGTTCACAAGGCCACTGTCCCATTTGTG
Organism: Protopterus annectens; assembly: GCF_019279795.1. Taxonomy (NCBI): domain Eukaryota; kingdom Metazoa; phylum Chordata; order Ceratodontiformes; family Protopteridae; genus Protopterus; species Protopterus annectens. The sequence continues at coordinate 892,746,360 of NC_056747.1, read as the reverse complement.
ATCATTACAGTGAAATGCATATGGTATAAGGTGTAGTCTCAGGACCATGAAACATGTGTACACCTCGGATGGCTTAGTGGTACGTCCCATGACTATAGTGTGCATGGTCCAGGGTTTGACACCTGTGATGCTTTACAAATGTTTTTACTGCAGAGTAAGGCTCATTTACGCAGTTGTAAGCATGTTTAACAGTGTTTGTGTGACATTATAGCAGCGGTTAAACACAGTTAAACAAACATTGTGACATATAACCTGTGCGTGCAAACACGGCCACATCCGCTAACTACTCCGGATATATACCTGTCAGTGACATAACATCTCACTATGTGCTGTCATGACATTACATTCTCTGTTGACTGTACTCTCCTGCACACATGGGTTTATATGGGTGATTTGAATGTTTATTATACAGACGATTACTACCTATATATGCAAGCTGTGGTTAAGGTATACTTTTGCACATGATAAACATCCCTGCCTTTATCGGGATTGTAACCTCGAATGCACAGATACTATGCAGATGCTGTAACCATTACACTGTTGACATTAATGTTGCTTCTGCCTATTTCCTATTTAGATGATTTCTATGTGTAAGCTAGGCTAAGCAAAGGGCGGTAGCCCCCTAACTCACTGAGCTTCACGTACTCATGACATAACAACATATAACAAATGTACTGTGAGACAATACATTACATTCCTAACTACATTAGGCATAGCCCCTCACTGACACACTTCAAGGGAAACCTTGTTGTGTGAATGGGTAACAGACTATACACCCCTGGGATCATGTGTCCCAGAACCATACAGCCAGGGGGTGGGGAGCCTGTCCAGTTTGATAGCTGCAAGACCTGTTGGGGAATTGAATGGTGTTGAATTGCCACATTAACATGCCCTCTTTAGATCACTAAGTGCCCTATCACCCTCCACAACCCCAGTCTTCAACAGCTTCCTGCAACTCTGCCTGGAATTGCTTCATTGGCTATGCTTGACAGAGGCTCAGTTACTTCATCAATGGTGCAGTAAGGCCAACACACTGTTGCTATGCTTCTAATTGCCCTTGGGCAGATAGATAGTAGGCTATCTGTGCACCTCTAATGTGCAGGCCATCACAGCCATAATATGCGAATAAACAGACCTTCAGATCACAATATACAGTGTGAACTCACCATGTAGTCAGGAAACAGTTGAGTACAGCATGAACATACAGAACACTGATACTTAGTCACTCCAAATGCCTATCTTGGAAGCTAGAAGACTTGTATAAGGTTAAGGCTTTCTATTGCTTACCACTAGGTTACCTACAGGGGAGATGAAAATCAAGCACAGATGGGGAACATGCATGCAATGATACCATACCGGCCTATGTGTCTGCCTTACACTTTGGAATACTGGCCAAGGCTATTGGCCCCCATGGTGCCTTATTTAGGAGAGTCCTGAAGGTGAATACCAGCTCTGTAAACAGCACAATAGCAGATTCAATGTGGTTTATGCTACTCAACACCAGGGGTTGTGATCACAACATGCATGCACTCACAGCACTCCTCAGGATGGACAACATCAACATCTGTGCATTAACTGCAATCTGTCTTAAGGCTCCTGAGAGCACACCAGCACTACCAGACTACAACCCATACCACACATTTCAGCCACGGAACATGGACTGACAGACATGGAGGGGCTGTATCCATATTCATCAGGGATACCTACACCTCCAGGTTAGTGGGGCAGCATGATACCTCTGTGATCATCCATGTGCAGCTAACATCAGCCACAACAGCAATGTTGAATGTGGCCTGCTATGGATCACCCTCCATGACCCAGGACCTCCACTCCACCTACCTGGAGACAGTGGAGAACACGACAGTCCTAACACACACCCTGGCATTGGTCGATGTCAACTACCATACCATTAACTGGGAAACGTACTCCGGTACTCACTTCTGGGACCAGCGCTTCCTGGAATGTATCACCTCATATGCCCTGTATCAGGTGGTAACCTCCCTAACGTGGGGTGGAAGCTACTAGATGTGGTCATCACCAACATGGGCAACAGGTGCACCACAGTGGAGGTTTACCGGTCACTGGTTAGATCTGACCATGAACTATTCACTGTTTCCACACCCTAGCATCTCCCCCACCCATGGATACCACAGTGTATACCTTTCCTACAGCTAAATTTACACTACTAGTGACAGGGGTGGGGGTTTCACAGCCCCCATGCTAAGGGGAAACACTGCTCCAGATACAGACAGATTTACAAATGCAGTCTATAAGCACCTACATGGATGTATGGATCGTGCCATCGCTGGTAAACCAAGACTCACTCCTCCTAGACAAGGACACCAGTCTGGTGGACCTCTGCAATAAACAGGCTATACTACAGATGTAGGACAGTGTTCCAGACACACAGCAAATCCCATGAAGGGCAGACATCTGTGACCACTATTAGTATGATACATAGGTCCCTCATGACATCATCCAAGGCTAACATCAGCAGGAGAATATGCAAGGATTTGAAAGATAACCACAAAGCCTTCTTTGGCTATGTCAAGGATCTACGTGGTGACACACAGATTTGCACTGTGCCAGTGAAATATAGCACAAAATATGCTGACCCTACTGATATCGCCAACATCCTTGCAGATACATTCGGTGCATACTTCACCCCTAAAGAGCCCACAACACTACCCGTAAGGTACAGTATCCCAACCATCAGAGACACACAGGTGGAAATGGCCCTCTCTAACAGCAGAACACAGCATCAATGGAGGCAGATGTTGACCCAGACTGCATCTTGCAAACTGTACATGACAACCTGCCCCCCACCTAATTATGCATTCCTACCTCAGCCTCTCCACAGGCTACATGCCCATACAATGGAGTGTGGCAATGGTTATTCCACTCCATCACAGGGAAATCACAACTGACCATGGTAACTACCACCCCATAAGCCTGACTAGCCTGGTCTGCAATGGTATGGTTCGCATCCTCATGGCACTCATTAACAATGACATTGGTAACCTTCGGACACGTGACCCAACCCAGGTCAGCTTGGTTGACTGCAGTTCATGCCTACTGAACCTGTTTTACATCTTACATACAGTCACCAAGACATTAGATGACAGGGGAGGTGGTTCACACATACTACCTGGACCTCACCAAGGCTTTTGACACCATGCCCCACTCAGGTATTATTGATAAACACACCAGCCTGTACATTCACCCATACATCACAGGTTGGGTTGCCAACAGGCTTACACACACAACCCACATGGTACGACTAGCGGTCTCCAGGTCCAACTCTTGAACAGTCATGACTGGTGTCCCACAGGACTCAGTCCTGGGAGCCCTACTGTTTGGCATATACATCTCAGATGTACAGGCAAACACAGGTGGACTACGGCAGACCATGTTTGGCAATGACTGCAAACTGGGAGCCATGACTGATAGTCCAGCTGACATGGACATCCCTCAGGGGCCTCACAGAGAATGTCACAGGGTGCCACTGACATGGCCTCCAGCCAAGTGCCACTAACTGCATGGTCATTCCATTGTGGAATTGGCACCCACATATTAACACATGAGTGGCAGCCACTTTAATACAGATGAGGTAATGGGGTATCTGGGGACTAAGGTAGATAGTGATCTCCCCTGTGACAATCATATCTCCACAGTAGTTAGGACATCCTTCTATGTAGGCCATCTGACTACTAAAGGATTCCCATCTAGACATACTGGGGTTATAGTGCCCCTTTACTCATCACTCATCAGTCCCATCATAGGGTATAATAATCCATGTGGGATGTACCTCAGAGGACACGTCCAACAGCTGGGGGTCCATGAATGTACCTCACCAAGGGGAATACTGGCCTCCAACATATGGCCTATGCAGCTGGACTGAATAAACTCCTGCTTTACTCAGTGGCATCTCATTTACCCAGAGATGATCTCCACTGACCAACACAGCCATGTTGAACTCTGGCTTGATGGATATGCTCCACCTATGGGAATCCATGTCACAGTGAGCCACACACTGTAGTGAGCTGACCTTGCCACAACAATAACTGGAAGATGCTGGAGGGACAGCTTCCTGTCACAGACACTCCCCATACTTTGGAACAACATCCCTAACTACATTTTACAGAGCCCCTCACTAACACTCTGCAAGAGAAACCTTGAAGGGTGGATGGGGAACAGTAGATGCACCCCAGGGATCCCGCCATTGGCTCTGCTCCACAGAGGGATGGTTAATGACTCAATGGGGTGGCAAACACTGACACATTTTGGCTGGCCTTATGAATGGCCTCTGGCAGTTGGCCAAGTACCTACCTATGAATCTATACATACAGTATCTGCATATGCTGATAGCTTAGTTTACTGTTCAGGTGTTGACTTACCTTGTGCCACTGGCTGTTGTGTGTGCAATAGTTGAGGGCTGCCTATGTTGGATGCACACAGTAGACTGCCTATACATGACAATTTACAGGTAGTCTTGTGTGTGTGCCATCCATTTTTACTGTGTGTGCAGGTGGAGAAGGGTGTCAGTCCCTAGGTGCCTACACTGTCAGTGTGTGTGCTATACGTTCCCTCTTTGCCAAGGCATGGGCATACTGGGCATGCCTCCATCTGCCTACTGGGGCTGGCTCAGGGTGTTCGTGGTCTGAGTACCTCTGTGCCTGTGGGGCCCTTGGCAATGGTGGTGGGCTGTGAGGGCCTTCACCATTCTGTCCCTGCTGCAGCTGTTTCTGCAGGACCATATTGTGTAGCATGGCACACACTATGAAGATGTGGGCACACGTGCCTGGAGAGTACTGCAAGGCTCCACCAGATATGTCCAAGCAATGGAACTGTGATTTCAGCATCCCAAACACATGCTCTATGATGATTCTGGTTTGTGCGTGTGCCTCATTATGGCATTCCTGCATGGGTGTGTGTGCATTTCTGATGGGAGTCATCATCCACGGTTCCAGTGCATAGCCAGCATCCCCCACCAGGTGGCCATTTGGGATGTCCCCCCTGGCAAATAACCGATACAGCTGTGAGGCATGCCAGATGTGGGAGTCGTGATAGCTTCCAGGGCTGCCAGCACACACATCCATGATAATGCCCTGGGCATTGCACATGACCTGGCAGTTGATGGAGGGGTATCCCTTGTGGTTTATGTAGCACCTTCCCTGCTCACCGGGTGGTGACTTGATGTGTATGTGCGTGCAGTCTATTGCACCCAGTACCTCCGGGTATTCTGCCACATGGTGGAAGAGATGCATATTGCTGGCCAACTCCTCCTGCATTCGGGGGAAGTATATGTACTCATTGGCATGTGGTAACATGGCATCCAGGAACTGGTGTAGTACCCTGGATGCTGATGCCTGTGAGATACCCATGATATCCCCAGTTGGTCTTTGAAAGGTACCTGTAGCTAGTATTCTCAGGCTTACACATACCTTCATATCCACTGGGGTGGGTTCCCCTCTGTTTGTTCTGGCTTTGAGGCGTGGCTGACACAGCTCCACAAGTTGCTGTAGGGTGTTCCTGTCCACCCTGTAATGCTCTACTATTTCCAGATCATGTAGCCCCTGGTAGGTTAGCCTGGGTCTGAACACTCTCCTCCTCCTCTGGTGCCTGCAGTGGTCATGTGCATCATCCTCCACACCACCTTCAGTCTCCAACACATGCTGGTGGATCAAAGCTATGGCAGCCCCTAACATGTACATAATAAAAGTTCCCCATCTGTATACACCACTGGTGCAGAGTGTATGGGAATACACAAATGTGTGTGAGGTGCTTTCAAACTTTATAGTATTGTGCTATGGATGCTGCTGATGTAAGTGGGTGTGTATGAACTATTCCAGCTGCTGCGTGTCTTAATTATGGGTTTTGCAATGAGTACTGCAAGTGTGGGGCCTTTACTGTGGAGATCTACTTGCCTGCCTTGATTACTCTGTTGCCCTTTAATTCACTTTTAGACCTGGATCCCCTCCCATTATCAGGCATGCATCCACCTGCCATCTTTCTTGTTTTGTACTTTCCCTACCCAGTCATGGCGAATTGTGCCTTGTAGCTGATATACTGCATATCGCCTTTGTTCTGCTTTGACACTTTGCTGTTTTCTTTGCAGTACAGCCCCTCCCCTTCCCTGTTCTGCAGGTAGCTGCTTGCAGCCTTGTTAGCTGTTGTCAATGGCCCACTGTAGGCTCCTAGGTGTTAATTAGTCATTTGTACTCCAATTTCACTGCTGCAGCATTTCCTTATTTCTTTCCTATATCCTTCCTGTTTCAGCTGCAGTGCACAATGCACATACCTGTTTACCAGTTTTACGTGCATTTTCATCTCCGTTCACATGCATACTCGGTTACCTTGTGTACTCTCAGCTAAGCATAGCTATGGGCAATTCGACACACCCCTATCCTGCAGCTTTGCCTAGCTAGGGGCAGACCGGTTTAGCAATGCTCCAATGTGCTTACAGCAATGGTGACACACCCCTCTCTTGATGTCATCTTTATCTCAAGGGCTCACCTCGGTGTTATAATGCTATGCTGTTTTGTGCATCCTTACACCAGCGGGAAATCTGTGATTCACTATTACTCCTCTCATTTGCATGGCATTGCCTACTAATTCCTAGCTACTGCGCATAACACTGTCACTGCCCCTTAGCAACCCTTGTGCCATGAGTATGGTGTAGCATGCCTGCCATTGACTATTATGGGGAAATCGTGATATGTGTTTCATTGCAGTTTTATTCTATATTTTTATATATTCCTTGCAATCCCCTTTGCGCACCACTGCCCTGCACTTTCACGTCACGATAATGCGACTATATATATTAAATGTTAATTTTATATTTTGTACTTTTTTATGCCAATGGATATATATTTAGCCATTGGCATATATTAACATTATAATACATGTGTTTGATCGGCTGTCATGGCTCCGATTTTATGTTTGCAAAAATGTAAACCGTTTTCTACGGTTTACATTTCTGTTTGCTTAACTATGCCTGCACCACTTCCTGAATTGCTACATACCTTCATTTGCATGCTACACTGCTGTACATGGGGTAATTAGCATACAAGGCTCAGGAGTTGTGCGGGCGTAGCGTACGCAGGTAGTGCATGTGGAAACAGGTCGTACCTAAATCGCTCGGCAGCCATATTTGGTGTTAGATCGCTGATGCTATGCCTGCACCTGGCACATGCTTCATGAATCCCGGGAATAGACATTATAGTGTTATAGTTTTTAATATATGCAGGCACTCTTCTGACCATAGCAGACATCCTAATCTTAGGGAGCAATGAAACCCACTTGGTAAATACAGTTATCTCACCCTCTGGTTGCATAGCATCAGTGGTTAAGCAGATAGCATACTCACCTTTGGTGCTAAAAGACCAGAGAGCTGTGGGCTCCATTCCAATTCCAGGTGACTGGATTGTTGACACTGCAAGGCAACATTGGGGGGGGGGGGTACTGCACTTCTGAGTGTGCTACCCTTTGGATGAAATATTAAACTGAGGTCCCATCTTCCTGAGTTTGTAGTAGCTCAGGTGGATGTAAATGATCCCATCCTATTGAAAAGAGTAGGGGAAACTCCCTGATGCCCTGCCCAAATGTCCCTAGTAGTATAAATAATACCTCAGATCTCTCCTGAAAAGAGGTCATTAGCATAGTGGGACTAACCCAGGTAACAAAGGATGTTGTATTCTGGAAATTGCAGAACACCACTACGAAGATCCTGCCCTTGACTTAGAGGCAATGCCTCCAAGGACAGGCATGCCTATAATCATGGGAGGAAAACTCCCCCTTTCTAGGATCAAGCATTCATCTCATGTAGCATCACACCATCATTCCTTAAAAATAACTAGTTCCTATCTCATTCCCATATCTGATGAACATGACTTATCATGATTCTCTCATTACTCAGTTCAGCAATATCAGATACAGTAACAGTCACATCCATTATTCTTAGAAATATCCATAATTTCCTGGACCACAGTGTCTCACATTTATAAAAATGTAGATACAAATACATTTATAAACTTCCTTTTATTAACACTTCATGAAGGGCAGAGTTGTACCAAGAATGGTTTGTGATGTGCTGCTCTCCCCCCATTTGAAGAAAAAGGTGATTCTCTCATAGAACCAAAAAAAAGAACACCTCTCAGAGCTGACAGCCAAACGTCTTCTCAGAATTGAAGACCAAAAAAAAAAAGAAAAAATCATATGAGGACCAAAAAATGCCTTTCTGGTTAAACAAAGAGACATAATATACAGATAATGCTGCACTAAACAGATCTGTTAAACTCTAGCAAGAGCTATACTAGCTTCTTGCTACAATTTAAAACACACAAACATTGACTGACTGTAATTTAAATAGTCACTGTTGTGGTCACGGTTGTTTATTACTGTTATTACAGATACTGGTTGCAGGAACAAATTGGCACATTTTCTAAAATGCTGACCATACATTCTAACAGCCTATGCCCAGAAGAGTCAGACCCTCAGTCCACCCTTGCTACGAATTTGTCTGTAAGGTAGAGCCAGATGTGTCAGTGGTCAGATCAGCACCCGTTGCCCTCAGTGCATCATTGGCAGAATTATGAACCAGACACAACACAACTAGAGATAGATTGGATAGTAGTTGCCTGCAAACAAAATTCCTTTGTCTAGCAACTTTTCCAGAAATATGATCACTTCATTAGCATGATATCTCTCCATTCTCATCATATATCATATTTAAATAGAGCAGCACCTGGTAGAAAACAAAATAAATGAACAAAATAAACCTCTTAAAATAATCCACATTACATTAAATGCCTTGTTTGGAGGAGGGATTATGGGTCACTGTGGTGTGGAAGCTTTTTTAACAGCCTCTGCTACCAAAGAAGATACAATGATCAAAGACTGAACCTAACAATTCTAATCCTTAGGAGGCCAAAGGATCTTTATTGTTCTTGTAGGAACAAGAGTCTCACCACCAGGCTCTTTCTATGCCTCCTTGATGACACATGGCCATCCAGGAAGATGAAAAGGAGGACTGGAATGTTTCCTGCAAGATTCATTGTGGAGCTGGAGAAGTGTTGGTAGATCACCCTCACCTTTCTCCCACCATGTCTACAATGTCTTCAAATCTGAAATAATCTGGTGAAATGGTGGAGAATTAACAACATCTCTGTTGTCCACATCTGGTGCTGGGAACTCCAAAGAGGAGTTGACATATTTCCTTTTGCATATTTATATTCTCCCAGTTATGGGGGGGGGGTGAGGAAAAAGAAGAGAATCATCACTGTGCACCATATGATGATCTCACTGGTGGCTCTCCAGATCTCTGTCCCACTGCCAAGAAGACCAGGTCATGGCAGAGTCTGATTGACATGGATCTCTGGCTGAGACCAGCCCAGTTGTATATGCTAGGGAAGGCTCATGCAAGATGGGTCTGCAACATCAGTATAGTAGTCAACATTGAAACCATGCTCAAGCTAGCTTTGACTGGTAGCAGAGCTGACAGCATCATCATCAAAGATCAACACCACTGACCATCATCACTAACAAATTGACTTGGCCTGAGTTTGTCACCTTGGAGTGAAAGGCTCTAAAGCCAAGGTTTCAGAGCTCCAAAAAGTGAGCCATTGCCATCTGCACCACTGTTAGATAGCCTCAATGGCCTAGCCAGTCACCTGAGCCCCAAGAGAACCCCCCACCAACAGTACCAGCACTGACACCACTGAGACAGCTGTTATCATTGACAGAGAAAGTATTAATTAAAGACTGTAGCCTAAACACCACAGCTAGTGTTGCTGCTTTTCTTGATGCCAACTGAAACGTCTGCCAGTTGATTACCTGTCTTTTAGGAAACAGCACGAGGGCTGGTGAAGTGACCATAAGAAAAGAGGGCAAATTAACAGTATACCTATTCACCCTGAAACCAGTGGAAAGAAAGGATGAGACTCACTATTTCCATCTATGCCTGCAGCAAGGTTCTCATCATCTTCCAGCAGTCCAAATTCACAGTAACAGAAGGGTTTGAGAAGGAATGAATGGACCTTTACCGACCTTGTGGACAAAAGTTTTGATGATATAAACTCTACTAAGCTTAATGTTAGACAAACAGGGTACAACATCCAAACAAGATGACCTTGGAAATGAGCCAACCACTACAGGAAGTGCCAGTTTAGAAATTCCAGGAGAACCTAAGACACAGAATCTTCCTCTAATGTGTGCTTTTTTAAAGGTAGGGGACAGACTTCTTTGGAAGAACTGGACTGAAGCTCATATTCTCTCCTTTTGTGAGATTTTCTCTCTCTCTCTTCCTGCACTTATCCTTATCCTTAACTCTAGAGAGAGCAACAGAACCATCCTTGGAGCACTGAGAAGTGAAAGTCTTTTTCATGCTTGAGCACTGTCTAAACATTATTCTTTAAAAAATCAGTACATTCTTCTTGTCTATAAATGTGCACTTGCCAAAAGTACTACAAATGCCACAATCCTGTTTTAAGTCCTCAACTCTAACACAAATTATACATGGCAGTATTGGATAGAAATCTTAAGTCCATGAGATTCACATTTCTTAAATCATGAAGACTTGCTTTCCATACTGAAAAATACCAACCAAACAAAACATAACACACAACAACATTCAGAAAATTAACTATGAGAGCTGGAGCAGTGAAGATCCAACCAGAAAGGCAAACATCTCTCAAAGGTAATATATTACAGCAGCATAAAAATAAAACAGTTGCTAGAAACTAGCAAGATAAAACATAATAAAGACCTTAGTACATAGAAGCACAGCTGTTTATAGGGCATTGTGGGAAGGCCATGGAATAGAGAGGAACACCACAACATTTTCTAATAAAGAAAAAGATTGAAAGATCTGACCTTAACTGTAGAACATGGAACATGATCATGAAAAATTGGATTAGAAGTCCCAAAAGGTATAAGTAAGAACTTCCCCCTCAGAAACATGTAAGAAAAGTATGGAGCCATTGTTGAGTGGCAAAAGAGAGCTAGAGAAGTGATAAAAAGCATGGAGCATCGTGGGTAGAGGGAAGGCATTAAAGCCCATGAAAGTTTCACCTTCCAAGATGTCTAAATCCTGTGGCCTTAGTGCCACTGTCTGAAGAAAGTGGTAGTGGGCTTAGCTTCATTGCTTTACATCATATGTATGTTTGTAGCCATATATATTTATATTATATATACATATACTGGTTTAATATAAAAATGTTGAAACACAAAATCTTGAAAATCAAACTCTTAAGACCACAATATTAAAAGACCAAAACACTGAAGACAACAATATAAAAAAAAAAAAAAAAAACTTGAATATGGAAACTTCCTACCAGTACTGACCCAGGGACAATTGTTAACATGGGTCCTGCAGGGTTTTGGACACAGGAACAAGTGTTAACATAGGTTCTGGATGGAGGGGCAAGTCAGGGAGTTTGATATTATGTTCTTATGTAAAACAGCCCTCTGGTACAACCTCAGGATATTTAAAGGAGGGGCTACTAAGCCAAATCAGAAAGAGTTAGATAGGAAAGATGAAGGTTCCAGAGGTGCTTGGAAGAGTTCATGAACAGCAGAGTGGAGACCAGAGTAACAACTATAGAAGGAGTCCAATCAAAAGGATCTGCTAACCAGAGGAGAGCCAAAGTGAACAAAATGTCTGACTTGAGAACAGAGAATTGTTTCATTTCTGTTTTTAGTCAGTGACAAAGATATAGTAAAGTTTCTTAACTAGAGATCAGAGAAGTTTAATCTGTACCACAGAAAACTCTTTTATCTTCTTTATAAGCTGCAAGAATTTTTATGTTATAAAGACTGTTAAACTCTTAGTCATCCTGGATTTTTATTTTCATGTTAATGAAGCAATTTCAAGTATCCTCTGCATTTTACATTTTGTGTGTGTGTGTGTGTGTGTGTGTGTGTGTGTGTGTGTGTGTGTGTGTGTGTGTGTGTGTGTGTGTGTGTGTGTATATCTATTTCAGTAGATCAAAATGTCCAGATAACTGAAATGCTAATTGTCGAGATGAGAAGACCGCAAGTTTAGAATAATAAAATTATAGCATTTCGAAAGTTGTAAAAACGAAGTACCTACTGCACATGATCGAGAACACACAGACTTTCTGAATGAAGATCGCAGAGCAAAGAGAACAACAGCTGCTCCATTTAAACACTTGGTTAAAATTAAAATATACCATTTTCAACATTTCTGAATGAGATCGTTCGGCAGTGAGGATTGAAAATTTACACTTTTCTCCACTGTAGTGCGATCTCAAAGTTGTTATATATAATTAGCAGGGATGTGGGGGCACAGCCCCCCACAAGGGGATACAAGGGGGCTTGCCCCCCCTGCAAAAAACATTGAAAATGGTATAATTTAATTTTAATCAAGGGTTTAAATGGAGCAGCTGTTGTTCTCTATGCGCCGCAATCTCCATTCAGAAAGTTCAAGCTCTTCATTCTACTGACCAATTCTTACTGCACCCAGTTACATCAAATAATACTGCAGGTGACTCACTGTATTCCTCTCACATCTCTAAAGTTTGATAACAGAAGAACAACCTGCTAGTTAGCTAGTCAGCTGATCCCAGGAACTCTAAAAACACTTTTATTTAACCAAAATACAAAGTCAAATTTAAGCGCTTTTGTCTGCTTACAAAGACATCATCAGAAATTCATATGATCCAGACCATATGTTGGACTTTCCGAAAACTCGAATAAAACAAAACAACAAAAATCTACATCTTTGCTGGGGGGGGGGGGAGCAAGACCCCCTGCACCCTCACCCTTTCCCTGCAAATTATATATACCAACTCCAAGATCACACTACAGTGGGCAAAAGGGTAAATTCCTTGATCCCACTGCACAGTGATCTCCATACAAATGCTTCACAATTTCGGAAAGTTGAACATATGGTCTGGACTATATGAGGTTCAAGTTTCATAAAAATTGATCTGTTGACATACACCCATATTTATGTGGAACTAACCAAAATATTAGGCAAAACCCTGGACATTCCGCAAAAAAAATCTGGATAGCTGAGTCTCATGTAGGACACAGCTATCAGGGTACAAACACCACTGTACTAAATGTCAGTGAAAGTGACTTTCTAGCTTGAGTTTTTGGCACCCCTTTCGGTTTTGCAGCTAGTAAATACCACACAATTATAAATAAATTGTACTGATTACAGTAGTCAGAATCATTTGGAGGAAAATTAAAATTAATTACAAACCGAAATTAGAAACAGCTTCAGTCTAAAATTAAAAGAAACCACAAACTGGATATGTTCCAATGCCGGCGGGTAGTTCAAATAGTGAAAACGCACAGTCTGTTCCTCAAATTCAAACGATTTAATAAAACGGTATATTTTAAGCACCAAAAAAGCTTTTTGTCGGACACAGCTCCACCTTCTTCATAAAACAGTGAAACAGTGTCTCAATTCAAGCTGTTACCTTAAATACTACAAAAATTTAAAAATCACATGGTCATTAATTGATATAACACAAGGTGCCGGCACTCCCGTCAATACTAAACCTAATGATGTAAAATAACTTACTGAAACATTCAGTAAAATATCTGATAGATGAAATTTTCACTGTAAAGTGATATGCATGTAAGACAACAGACAGAATGATATAAATAATACATGCCTTGACAAATAAATGCCTTTTGTTGACAGTGATATTCACCAAAAAACTTGTTTGATTTCAAACTCAACTACGAATGACAACTCGTGCATCACTAGTTTGCAATAAAAATCAAAGAACAATGATCTGTGGTCACAGTCAAAAAATTCTGAACGGCTGCAATCTGAACACCTAAAATAGTCAACAGCAAGTAAGAACAATTGTAGAAATGTGAAAGTCTACTAAAAAATAAATAAAATAAACCCTGTCGCAAAACAGTACTGCCCCACATATACATCAACAACTAAAATATTCCGCACTGAATGGAATCGGTGTAAAAATCAGCCATGACATAAAGCATGAAAGGCTTTAAAGGGCCATTGACTAGGAAACAAAGTATGCATTAGTTCATTATATGCAACTTGAAAATACAAAACTACAAATCACAATCTTGACAAACAAAATTATCTGGTAACCCTAAATAACTGATATGCCAAAAAGGAGGTGAATGTACTTGTTCTGTGATGAACAAAGAAAGGCTAGCACAATTCGTGCAATCAATTAACATACCATAAAGGATAATGGATGGATGACAATCTTAAACAATCTGTCTCCTGGTATATTGATGAAACGGAACCCTCTCATGGACTTGTCCGAAAACTGAAACTACAATAACTTGCCTGACTTACAGTATCTGAAATAGCCCAACACCTATAAAGTAATGCATGTATATCCGCCTAGTATACTATATAACTCTGTGAAGGGGGGAGGTAGATAGTGCATAGGACCTACAGGTTACTGGGGACGAAACTTCAACCAAACAGCCATCCCACGTGGGGTTTCAAAGTGATACGATTACTCTCCTATTATTGAAAGAAAAAAGAAAAAAGAAAGGCCAATATAAACTATCTGGGTGACAGAATAAATGTCCATGCTAACTGTGGAAAGCAAAGGCTTAAAAGGGGGGCAGGACAGGCGAGGCTCAAAACACGAGGAATAACAGCTGCTGTTATCTATTAAGCCTCTTAAGCTTTAATAGGCAAGTGATAGACAACATGCCATTCAAGCCTGGACCATGGCAGGCGTCCAACCTGAGTTGCCACAACAACTCTCTACTCTCCAAGTGTAGTGGAGTGAACCCTCCCCTGGAATCAGACTTCACCTGGTCGATAATACAAAACAAGAAATTATGGTTCTGATTCTCAGCTATATGTCTGGCTAAGGCATTATCCAACTTGCCTTTCCTGATGGCATAAAGGTGTTCATAAACTAGTTCCTGCAATTTTCTGTCAGTCTTCCCGACATAAAATGCAGGACAATTAGAACACTGGGCCAAGTATACCACTTGTGAACTATAGCAGTTGTATCTACCCGTTAAGCAAAAATCCCGGTCCTTGATTACAAATCTAGTCCCTGTCTTAATATGTCCACAGTAGCGACACATATTACACTTATACATTCCATTCCTGTTATTTAATAACTTAGATTTTCTCTCTAAGATGCCTTTAATGTTTATGCCTCTCTTGTATACTGTACGAGGTGGTTCAACCAAAGATTTACAAATAGAATTGTCCTGGGTAATCAGATTCCAATTTTTTAATATAATGGAAAATATCTCCCTGGCATCCAAACTGTATGTTAAAATTAAGCTTTTCGACATAGGAAAAGCTTCAACCTTCCTCCCTTCGAAAGTAGCTTTTACAATGATATGTTGAATCAAAATAGGTACATATGACCCAACAGATCTCTTATAGTAGACCTCCTGTAGAAGGTCATTTATAAGATCTTGCGGGAAGCCCCTGTTTGAAAAAAGGTCTGCCATGAAGGCACATTCTTCCTTGAAGTCACAGTCCCTAGTTACCATGCGGGCAGCTCTGAGATTGTTTCTGAGAAAAAGGGTGCCAACTGTCAAAATGGACATAGCTATTGGAGAAGGATTCCTTCCTGTAGCTCTTGGCTACAAAACAACCTTTTACTTTGTCCTTCATAAGGTCTACGTCCAAATAAGCTACCCAGACTGAAACCCAGATTCCCCCTCATGCCTAGCCTGCATCCACCTAGCCTGCATCCAACAGTGTAGATGCAGAAAGACCATGGTGCAAGCCTAAGAGCTAGCTGACATCATAGAGGGGTGTGTCAGGCATACTGTAAGCTTACTGGAGCCCTGTGGCTCGGGTTTGCCCTTAGCTTAGCAGAGGTAAGCAAGGGGGGGGGGGAGTTGTGTCTGAAGCTGCCAAACACTCTTTACATTGCCTAAGCAGGTGTGTGCACCGCGCACCGTGTTTTAAAGGAAAAAAAAAAGATAAACCAGGAAATAGCTGCTCCATGCACATCTGAGCACTGTGTTTGTGCTGCATGCCCCTGGGCTTACGCAGGAAGGCAATGGGAAGGGAAAACAGCAGTAGGAAGGTAATCAAGGAGAACTAGCATAGCTGGCAGGTGAAATGTATCAGAATCAGCCAATTACACAGGCAGCAACCAAGCCCAGCCCAGCACACAACTATAAACTATGCAAACACCTTTCTCTCTGTTTTTTTCCCACAAACTATACATCACCGGTGTACACAAGCGAGGAAATTTTACCAAACAAAAGCAACAAAATGATAGGGGCTGCATTAGCTTTCATAAATCAACATGTGGAAGAGGCTGAGGGTGTTGAGGATGAGAATGCTGATGAGCACACCACAGTGAGGAGAAGGGGAAGAGTGTACAGACCCAGGGTAACCTACCAGGGGATACATGAGCTGGAGATAGTGGAGTGCTACAGGGTGGACAGGGACCTCCTACAGTTAATTGTTGAGCTGTGCTGGCCATGTCTCACACACAGAACCAACAGAGGGGAACCCATCCCAGTGGATACCAAGGTATGTGTAGGCCCAAGAATACTAGCCACAGGTACCTTCCAAAGGCCAACTGGGGATATCATGGGGATCTTACAGGCATCAGCATCCAGGGTACTCCACCAGTTTCTGGATGCCATGTCAGCACATGCCGGTGAGCACGTATATTTCCACAACAGCCGTGAGGCGTTGACCAGCAATATGCGTCTCTTCCACCAAATAGCAGAATACCCTGAGATAGATAGGCTGCATGCATATACACATCAAAGTCACCATCCAGTGAGCGGGGTAGGGTCTACATCAACCGCAAGAGCTTCTCCTCCATCAGCTGCCAGGTCATGTGCAATGCCCAGGGCATTACAATGAATGTGTGTGCTGGCTGCCCTGGAAGCTATCACGACTCCCACATCTGGCATATGACGCAGCTGGACCAGAGATTTGCCAATGGGGACATCCCTTATGGCCTGCTAGTGGGGGATGCTGGTTACACACCTGAGCCATGGCTGATGACACCCATCAAAAGTGCACACACACCCGAATAAAAACTCCATAATGAAGCACAAGCACAGGCCAGAATCATAATAGAGCATGTGTTTGGGATGCCCAAGTCACGGTTCCGGTGCCTGGACATATCTGGTGGAGCCTTGCAGTACTCACCAGCTGCATGTATCCAAATTGTCATCATATGTGCCATGCTACACAATATGATCCTGCGGAAACAGCTGCAGCAGGAACAGCATGGGGCAGGGCCATTACAGCCACCCCACCATTGCCAAGGCCTGCCCAGGCACAGAGTGACTCAGAGGAGGAACAACCTGAGCCTGCCTCAGTAGGCAGAAGGAGGCATTCCCAGTATGCCCAGGCTGTGGCAAAGAGGCAATGCATAGCACATACACTGACACGGTAGGAACCCAGGGAATGACACCTCTCTCTGACTCACACATACAGTAAAAGGGATGCCAGACATGACACTACCTGTGCTTAACCATGTATAGGGAGTGTACTATGTGCATGCGACACAGTCAGTCCTCCAGCACTATCCTCAATACTGGCACAGCCACAAGGTAAGTCATTCTCCCTATCAATTGCTGAATGGAGTAGTATGTTTTGTTACTTGTATCTATGGTATGGATGTGAGCATGCAAGGGAATCGGGTGGCTGAATGGGATGCCAGCAGATAGTAGACACCTATAGTGGCAGCATGAAATCTGTAACAAATCCTGGTGTCACCATAGTAGCCAGTACTAGACAAGGTGGCAAAACACACTGCAGGAAATGTGGTGGGCCAAATGTGTGTCCATAGGACACACATATGCCAGTCAGGGAGGCTCACATACCCAACAACAGTCTTAACCAGCAGGACAGGCATAGACAAACACAAAGAAAGGCTGTGCTAAGGCCTCTGATTGATGGCTATGGAGAATAGCCCCCCCCACCAGACCTACACAGACAGGCTACAACAGGTCAGGAAGTGGGATGTTAGTTCTGAAGGGTAAGAAGTCTGAAACTGAAATGTAGGTCAATCAAACCTAAGAACTGTAGTACACTGATATGCCTCTAGTCTGAGTGATAGGTCAGAATACAGAATGAAATGGAGTACCTGAAATACCAGTACATGGAACACAGATTACTTGAGCTGGCCAAAGTAGCAGGGTAGATTGCAGCATGTGTACAATATGGAGGGCTGCGTGTGTTAGGTTGGTGTGTGTTGCATATTGTGTGAGAGTGGTCAGCATGTAAGCATGGTGAGGTTTGTCCTGGTGGTCATTGGCCAGTACTGCCGATGACAGGGCCAAGTTCTCACAACTACAGTGCCAAACACAATGCATCCCAGCAAAACACATTCCAGAGGTAAGCCATACCAATGTTTGGATATAATATCTGTCATCATCTGAAAGATGGACATGGCATGAATGTGGGCCCAGACATATAAACAGTACACAGGTGGAAGTACCCTAGACAGACAGTGTATAATATGTTACTGTAAAATGGACACACCTTTGGAATTCTACATACAGGTTATCAGCACATTAGTTTGGCTTGTAGTATGGAATACCAATGTCACCTGGCCAAACACTGGCAGACCACAAAGGTCACCTGTATGAAGTATTGAGAAACTGCTGATGTCCCTGCACAAGCAAGCATAATTGCAATGCCCCATGTATATCTGTAAGTCAGATGCAAGTAGCGTCCATAGTACACATACAGCCAGCTCACCCCACCATCACCCACAGGTACCTCACAGGTCTTATCCCTGCTGTTGGGAATGAGTACAATATGACCCCCACCTCTGTATGCCAATAGCCACAGAATGCAACATGCAGAAGAGGTGTCCCATGCAGGTGTGTCAATAGCTGTAAGCAGCACCCTGCCATCATCCACACCACTGGATCAATAATGACAGAAAGTATTGACATGAACACCTTGCACACCTACCCTGTCACCCCAGGAGAATATAGTGGCTTGCAGTCTTGGACTGTAGGAGTGACACAATCCAATGGCCTGCTACAGCTGGCCTGCATCACTACCAAAGGCCTGTGTCTCACCCGTATTGCCAATGTATGTTATGTCATGGACTGCCAAATAACAACATAACACAGTCCACAGATCCCAAATGCAAGGCCATGTCAACAAATCCCAGTAACATGTCCACCATGTCCTACTGCATAAACTGTGGACCAACACCAGATTACTGCTGGGATGAAGTGATAACTATAGGGAACTTATCAGATAATGTTTGCATAATGTTTGGAAGAGGATAGAATAATAGAGGGGTGGTAGGAGCATGGACGACATGGCATGTCTGAAGTCTGGAACTCAGTCATGTGCACATACTATCCCTGCCTGCAAACACATGAATGGGTGGCTACAAACCTGCTTGTAAACCACAATGTGAAGGGGTAATGTCCAGAAATATGACCCCTGCCTCTGGGTAACCTGTGTAAATCTGAACAGCTGTGAGGTATGGCCACAGCAGGATATGGCCATACTGTCACGTCAATGGATGTATGCACATGGGATCCTCAGCCACCACTGTACCAAGGTGCTGAACCATTTACACAGACCCATCAGCAAGTGTCTGCAGCTTCCCCTCCAGAATGGCATGACTGTGCAAGAATATGTAGGCTGCAGACCACAATACTGGACACAGATGCATTTACCCTGTGTTCCCCATGAAATTACTGCAAGCAAATATGTATACCTGACAGTAGTTGATGACATAAAACATCACAGTGTAAAGCAGTACATATGTCTCAATATCTCTGCTAACACCAAAAGCATGTAGCAGAAGCAGCACAGACACAATTACCTACAGTAACCCACTATCCTTTGCCCATTTTGACCCCATATTGTCAACCAATCTACAGATATCCCACAGAAACAGGTTGCTAGCTGTAGGTGTAGAACACAAAAGCCTACACCGGAGCACAACCTACTTTGGATGGATTCACACATTCAGTACAGAAGGTCATACTGGGCAAGCTCCCACACTTAGAGAAATGAAGCCCATGTCTGACAACAAAATACTGAAAGGTCATATTGGGCATGTTCCCACACTTACAGAAAAGAAGCCAATGTCTGGCAACAACAGTGGACTATACATATCTGACAGTCACAGATGTTTGTGCACACATTCCACATTGAACTCCAGTCATGCTTTGCACACACATTGGGTAGGAATACATACATATATCAAAGGACAACACACTATAATAGGCCAAAATTACACATACATAGATGTGTGGAAGAGAGTGACAGACAGTGACAAAGGGCCTGCCATCATGAAGCCTGTCCCACCCAGCACACATCCAATTGACTAAAACCGCAGAATGAACAAATGTCAATCACTGTAGACATTTGTCTCTGGTATCCCTCAGCACTATTGTGTCTGTGGTGCTTGTGATAACTGTGTAACATGACTGTACAAGTCGGTATACATCTAGCAGTCGTATACACATATCTGTGAAACATAAACCTGTGTCTGCCTGACTGTTGTGTATCTGCTTCTAGATGAATGGTTTATGGCCCATGCACACACACACTGCACTCTCCATTGCCCTACTATGGCTAGCCTGCTGATGTCATTCACCTTGAAATACACCTTTGGTGAATGAGTAGCCCTATGGTGTGTGCTATAACTGTGTAATGCTATAGTGTGATGTACTTGTTAGGTAGGAGCTCTAATCCGAGACATGGCAACTCTGTGTGTGTGTGTGTGTGTGTGTGTGTGTGTGTGTGTGTGTGTGTGTGTGTGTGTGTGTGTGTGTGTGTGTGTGTGTGTGTGAGTGTGTGTGTGTGTGTAGGGATCAATACATTTGTGGTCATTCACAGTCACTACACTCCCCCACTGCCCTACTTTGGCAAGCCTGCTGATGTCATTCACCTTGAAATACACCTTTGGGGAAGGAGCAGCCCAATCAGCTCAGTGGCTTATGCTATCACTGCATAATGCTGTAGTGTGATGTACTAGTTAGGTAGAGGTTCTATTCCTGGACATGGCAACTGTAGAACTTTGTGTGTGTGTTTGTCTGTAGGGCACAATGTGTTTGAGGCCATTCACACTCACTACAATATCCATTGCCCTACTATGGCAGGGCTGCTGATGTCATTCACTTTGAAATACACCTTTGGGGAAGGAGTATCCCAGTAAGCTCTGTGGCACATGCTATAACTGCATAATGCTGTAGTGTGATGTAGTGTTTAGGTAGGAGTTCTATTCCCAGACATGGCAACTGTAAAACTTTGCATGTGTTTGTCTACGTAGGGATCAATGCTTTTGAGGCCAATCACACTCACTACAATTTCCATTGCCCTACTTTGTCAGGGCTGCTGATGTCATTCACTTTGAAATACACCTTTGGGGAAGGAGTAGCCCAGTAAGCTCCATGGTGTTATAACAGCATAATGCTGTACAAGTCAGGTAGGAGTTCTAATCCCAGACATGGCAACTGTGAAACTGTGTGTGTGTGTGTGTGTGTGTGTGTGTGTGTGTGTGTGTGTGTGTGTGTGTGTGTGTGTGTGTGTGTGTGTGTGTGTGTGTGTGTGAGAGTAAAAGAGACCTGATCCATGGCTCCAGAGAGCACTCTTGCAATACCAGCTACAGCTCTCACCATACCTATCAGCCAGCAAACCAGGACCAAAACACTAAAGGTGGAGGAGTGTCCATATTCACCAAGGATATTCTCACCACCAGGCTACTTGCCCAACAGAATGCATCTTAAATACCCCCAGTGCAACTGACCCTAGGTAAGACTGCAATTCAAATTATATAGCTTGCTACAGACCCCCACCATGCCCCAAGATTCTGACTACACCTTTCTAAGCATACTGGAAAATATTATGATATGATCAAACACCCTAATACTGGGTGACCTACACTACTCTGCTATTAACTAGGAAAACTACTTGTGTACCAACACGTGTGCCCAACGGTTCTTGGAAGTCATAATTCCCAATGCCCTGGATCAAGTAACCCATAGTCCCACCAGGGGCTCAAATATCCTAGACCTGGTCATTACCAGCATGAGAAATCATTGCTCCACACCTGTGGTCACCCCATCGGTGGTCAGGTCTGCCCACAAGCTAATCATCCTTAACATCCACATCCCTCACCCACACCCCAGTAAGGACACCTCTGTAACACACATCTCCAAAGCCAACATCATGCTACACATCAGATGTGACTAACGTCATGACACCCATGCGGATGGGAACTGAAAGGACACCTGCTGAATCCTACACTAAGGCACTGTACGAGTACATCCACTTGTGCATGAATGGCACTATCCAATATAGAACCAAGATGCTCTCCACCAAGAAAAGGAAGCCAATGTGGTGGCCCCCTGCCATAAACATACTGTACAACAAAATGAATAATCTGTTCCAGAAACGAGGGAATTTCCAGGATGCAAAATACTTCCTTACCAGCCTCAGTAGGAAGCTGAGATCCCTCATAACATCCTCCAAAGCTAGTTACGAACATAATATAGCCAAAGATGCCAAAGACAACTGCAAGCCATTCCATAGCTATGTCAGGAATCTAAATGGCAGTGCTCAGATCTGCTCTGAGCTACAACAGGATGGTATTAAATATACTGCTCCTAAGGATTTTGCCAATATCCTGGCAGATCAATTCAGTGCCAACTGCATCCACCTTCCACCCCTAAAGGGCCCATCTCAACACTGAAAGATTGCCAGATTCTGGTAATAATGGACACAAAGGCAAAAACCACACTCCCCAGAGCTAAGAAAACAGCATCCATGGGGCCAGACAACATCCTGGGCTGTGTACTACATGAACTACAAAATGAACTGGCACCTCATCTACCTGCCATGTCTAATCATAGCCATACCTCAGGCTTCATGCCCACTGCATGGTGCACAGCTACAGTTATCCCAGTCCACAAGGGGGGTTTAACCTTGGATCCTGGGAACTACAGCCCCAGCTGTATGACATGCCTGATCTGCAAGGCCATGGAATGTATTATCATGGAACTTATAAACAAAGACACTGGCAACCTGCAAACACTGGACCCCATCCAGTTTGGGTTTGTGAAGGGTCGATCATGTCTCCTGAACATGACTGGCATCTCTGAATCAGCCTCCAGAGCTATGGACGAGGGTAAGGCGGTTCACACACCCTATCTGGACCTCGCCAAGGCCTTCAACACCATCCCCCAGTCTGGAATCATAGATAAATGTACCTAGCTGGCCATTAATCCCTACGTCACCCAATGGCCTGCCAACTGCTGTACTGACAGAACCCACACTGTAAAAGTAGGTGACACCAAATCCATCCCCAGACAAGTGACAGTTGGAGTACCTCAGGGTTCAGTCCTAAGACCACTCTTGTTTGGCATCTACTGCTATGAAGTACAGGCCAACACTAAGGGACTCTGGCTAACAAAGGTCGCAGATGACTGCACACTGGGAAACAATAGTGAATCTCCACATGATGTGGATATTCTACAGAAGGGCCTTACAGAAAAAAATGCTTGGTGCCTGAGCCATGGCCTCAAACTCAATTCCAAGAAATGTATAGTTACCCCCTTTGGGAAGGGACATGTACCCATGGAGAACCACATAGGTGGCAGTACACTAAACACCTAAGGTGTGATAAGAGACTTAGGGACACAGGTGGACAGTGGTCTCACCTTTGATAACCACACTGGCACAACAGTCAGGAAATCCACCTATGTGGCATACCTCATCACTAAGGGTTTTACATCCAGGAAAAAGGAGGCCATTGTCCCAATGTATTCATCTCTCAGTAGACCCAGTACAGGCTACAACAGCCCATTTGGTATGTACCTCACAAGACATCTGCAACAACAAGAAAGGATGCAGACATACCTCAATAAAAGAATCACAGGCCTAAACCAGATGCCCTATGTTGACCATATAAAAATTATCCAGCTATACTCTGTCACATATTGTGTACTCAAAGGTGATCTCTGCTTAACATACAATGCTATGTCAAACCCAGAGCTGTTGGACATGCTACACTTAAAGAAATCCAAATACTTCACAGCCACACGCTCCAGAGATTCAAACCTTGTCATCACAATGAACAATACATGCTGGAGTGATGTGTTCCTGACCCAGAGACTCCCCAGACTGTGGAATAGACTGCCATACATGTCAAGCAGGGTGCCTCTTTGGCCCTCTTCAAAAGGAACCTTGACGATTGGATGGGAGATATGAAATTGACTCCCAGGATCATGTCAACTGCTCTGCTAGACAGGGGTCCAGGGAAGTAAATATTGTGGGAAGACATAGCCAGGGAATTGTCATAGACAGGCATGTATAAGCCCTAGGGCCAATAGCCTAGTACCGACCTATGAACCTATGAACCTATGACCTACACTTTCCATTGCCCAGCCTTGGCAAGCCTGCTGATGTAATTCACTTTGAAATACACTTTTAGGGAAAAAGTTGCCCAGTAAGCTCCATTGCACATGCTATAACTGCGTCATGCTGTAGTTTGATGTATTATCTAGGTAGGAGTTCTAATCCCAGACATGGCAACTGTTAAACTTTGTGTGTGTTTGTCTGTGTAGGGATCAATGCTTTTGAGGCCATTCACAGTCACTACAACCTCCATTGCTCTACTTTGGCAAACCTGCTGTCATTCACTTTGAAATACACCTTTGCGGAAGGTGTAGCCCTGTAAGCTCCATGGTGTGTGCATTAACTACGTAATGCTGTAGTGTGATGTACTAGTTATATAGGAGGTCTAATCCCAGACATGGCAATTGTAAAACTTTGTGTGTGTGTGTGTGTGTGTGTGTGTGTGTGTGTGTGTGTGTGTGTGTGTGTGTGTGTGTGTGTGTGTGTGTGTGTGTGTGTGTGTGTGTGTGTGTGTGTGTGTGTGTGTGTGTGTGTGTGTGTGTGTGTGTGTGTGTGTGTGTGTGTGTGTTTGTTTGTCTGTGTAGGAATCAATGCTTTTGAGGCCATTCACAGTCACTACAACTTCCATTGCCCTACTTTGGCAAGCCTGCTGATGTCATTCACTTTGAAATACACATTTGGGGAAGGAGTAGCCCAGTAAGCTGTATGGTGCATGCTATAAATGTGTAATGCTGTAATGTGATGTACTGCTTAGGTAGGAGTTCTAATACCAGACATAGCAAAGCTATGAGTGTGTAATAACAGGACTCATTGAGGAGTGGGTTTTGCAAATTTCTTACATGGTGGGCCTATTATATGTCACAATGTCCACCTTACAAGGATAACAGATGTCAAACAGCAGAGAAGCTGGAGTAGACAATCCATACCCCTATATCATGTGACATCATGGCTTTGGGAACAATATAGGCAACCCTTGTATTACCCAGAGAACACTTTCCACCCATGTCTCGTACACAAACACACTTGGCTAGGCAACAACCGCTATGTTAGTAGTTCCTTGCATATTGCCCACAGATTGTAACCATGGTGTGATTGCAGTCGACTACAGAGAACATGGCACCCTGTCCCATCCCTTCAATAGCCAAATCATTGCATACAGTGCTCCTTCGCTATGTTCCCCACTGGACGCCTGCAACAACTGTAACCCACAAAGGACATACCATGCCTTCTACACATGCCCTGTATGGTCAGATGCCACTGACACCAGTGAATACCTATATCATGCTGTCAATGTAGGTGCAGGGTCAACTATGTTTCCATTGCCAGTTCTCACCACATGAGGTCAGGAATGACACATCTGATGATAATGATCTGTCTACACAACATGCCCCGGACACCCTAGGTACACTTCCACATGTCACAGAACATGCATGTGGGACGTGTGCACATCCCAGACACCGTCCATGTATGGAAAATAGAACACATACATGGCAAGTATTGCACAGCACTGGCCACCCACAATAGTAACCCAGATGAGTGGATGGTGAATACAATACTCACCTGTGTGGGCCAATACAGACACTACACCCCAGAGCCACACTGCAGACCATTGTCATGTGGCCTGATGCCAAGGTTTACCCTTTACCTAGCATTGTACTGCCTTCTGGCACAGTCAACCACTACCCACCTATAAAGCAATGCACCAAATGCATGTCAGTACTGGCAAACTTGTGTCTGTATGTGTGTGTGTGTGTGTGTGTGTGTGTGTGTGGGTGTGTGGGTGTGTGGGTGTGTGGGTGTGTGGGTGTGTGTGCGTGTGTGCATGTGTGGAGGTCTAATCCCAGACATGGCAATTGTAAAACTTTGTGTGTGTGTGTGTGTGTGTGTGTGTGTGTGTGTGTGTGTGTGTGTGTGTGTGTGTGTGTGTGTGTGTGTGTGTGTGGAGTATAATGATTTGAATGCCATTCACACTCACTACACCTCCCATTGGCCTACTGAAGCATGCCTTCTGATGTCAGACACCTTGATATAATATCTTTCTCCATATATCAGCCTGATAACCTCTGTGGTGCATATGATACATGTGTCTTACTGTAGTGTGGAAAACTACTTAGTTAGGAAGTCTAATCCTGACCCTGCCAACTGTGATAATGTGTGTGAGTCCCTGAGAGAGTGTGGCTGTGTTGTCCTTGACACCTGTTTTTGTGGACAGGCACATGTACTACACCTCCCTTATCCCTCCTTTATCACTGTTGCTGATGTCACCCACCGTCAAATATACATTTGGATAGCTCCCCACCATGTAAGCTCTGTGGCACATGCAATAACTGCATAGACATGTAATAGCAATACATAGTCAGGCAGGAGATTGAAACCCCGTACTGGTAAGTGTGTGACACAAACATGCTTAGCTTTTACTCTCCTACCCCCTCCCTGTCTTACTTTGTCTCTGTCTGTCTTTCTCACTCCCTCTCTGGTGGATGTGGAGAAGTACACGTGCTTTGCTTAGGCAGCAGCTTGTGTTTTGTAACTGATGCTCATGATCAGCTGATGGCCTGTGCATGAATTGCAGTCCCCCACTAGCTGATTATGTGGAACAGCTGCGGTAACATTACCATAGCCAATTGCATGGAAACACACTCCTATAACTAGGAACATCATGTGGGTGTTGGCCCTTTTCATTCACTGTGACCAGGACTTCATGTTGGTGTTTGGCTAACAGCAATTCAGACGGTAGTGGGATATACCTCTAACAACATACACTGTGGAGACAGGCCAACAAACAGGAGGGGGATGTTCCAGACATGACTACAGAATATAAGTTTTGCTCTTCTGCATTTGGAGTAATGTTGGCTTAACAGGGTTTGTTTGGATATGGGTGGTCTACATGACTAAATACCTGTCATGACAGTGTTATGTGTTTGACGAAACTCCCATATGTAGGGTCATCTGCAGACTAGCCAGTGTTTGGTGTCTTATGTGTCTTGTGTTACTCACAGATTGCCTGTCTTAGAACTGCAGAAGCATAGTCTGAGGATTGTAGTCAGTACATGGAGACAGCCATGAGAGTTACTGACTTCATATCCCTCATAGGACATATGTCACAACAAGCCTTTCTAGAACTGTCAACACAT